>NC_063434.1:29494592-29633400 GCF_020379485.1 Brassica napus | reverse complement strand
TTATTAAATTATTGATAAAAAATAATTGAACAGATGCTCATTTACCATGAAAAAGAGTTTTAGCATACATTAATACAAATGTAGAATATGGTAAAAAATTTAAAACAACATAAAGATTATAGGCTTCAGTATATAAAGTATTTACCAAAAAACTCAATATTTTGTAGGGGTTAGCCCATAGATTTTGAGAAATTTCAAAAAAATGACAATATTGTTTAATGCCTAGTTGCATCCTGCACTAACATATGATGATGTTCAAAGAGGTTTGGAGCCTTTGTCTCTCCGTTTATCAAGAAAATAATATTTTATAGGGTTATTCCATCGATTTAGGGAGAGTATTATGAAGTTTTATTAAATTATTGATAAAAACAATTGAACGATGCTCATTTACCATGAAAAAGAGTTTAGCATACATTAATACAAATGTAGAATATGGTAGAAATTTTTAAAACAACACTAAAGATATAGGCTTCAGTATATAAAGTATTTACCAAAAACTCAATATTTTTGTAGGGGTTAGCCCATAGATTTTGAGAAAATTTCAAAAAATATGACAATATTGTTTTAATGCCTAGTTGCATCCTGCACTAACATATGATGATGTTCAAAGAGGTTTGGAGCCTTTGTCGTCTCCGTTTATCAAGAAAATAATAATTTATAGTGGTTATTCCATCGATTTAGGGAGTATTATGAAGTTTTATTAAATTATTGATAAAAACAATTGAACGATGCTCATTTACCATGAAAAAGAGTTTAGCATACATTAATACAAATGTAGAATATGGTAGAAATTTAAAACAACACTAAAGATTATAGGCTTCAGTATATAAAGTATTTCAAAAACTCAATATTTTTGTAGGGGTTAGCCCATAGATTTTGAGAAATTTCAAAAAATATGACAATATTGTTTTAATGCCTAGTTGCATCCTGCACTAACATATGATGATGTTCAAAGAGGTTTGGAGCTTTGTCGTCTCCGTTTATCAAGAAAATAATAATTTTATAGTGGTTATTCCATCGATTTAGGGAGTATTATGAAGTTTTATTAAATTATTTGATAAAAACAATTGAACGATGCTCATTTACCATGAAAAAGAGTTTAGCATACATTAATACAAATGTAGAATATGGTAGAAATTTAAAACAACACTAAAGATTATAGGCTTCAGTATATAAAGTATTTACCAAAACTCAATATTTTGTAGGGGTTAGCCCATAGATTTTGAGAAAATTTCAAAAAATATGACAATATTGTTTAATGCCTAGTTGCATCCTGCACTAACATATGATGATGTTCAAGAGGTTTGGAGCCTTTGTCGTCTCCGTTTATCAAGAAAATAATAATTTATAGTGGTTATTCCATCGATTTAGGGAGTATTATGAAGTTTTATAAATTATTGATAAAAACAATTGAACGATGCTCATTTACCATGAAAAAGATTAGCATACATTAATACAAATGTAGAATATGGTAGAAATTTTAAAACAACACTAAAGATTATAGGCTTCAGTATATAAAGTATTTACCAAAAACTCAATATTTTTGTAGGGTTAGCCCATAGATTTTGAGAAAATTTCAAAAAATATGACAATATTGTTTTAATGCCTAGTTGCATCCTGCACTAACATATGATGATGTTCAAAGAGGTTTGGAGCCTTTGTCGTCTCCGTTTATCAAGAAAATAATAATTTTATAGTGGTTATTCCATCGATTTAGGGAGTATTATGAAGTTTTACTAAATAATTGATAAAAACAATTGAACGATGCTCATTTACCATGAAAAAGAGTTTAGCATACATTAATACAAATGTAGAATATGGTAAAAATTTTAAAACAACACTAAAGATTATAGGCTTCAGTATATAAAGTATTTACCAAAAACTCAATATTTTGTAGGGGTTAGCCCATAGATTTTGAGAAAATTTCAAAAAATATGACAATATTGTTTTAATGCCTAGTTGCATCCTGCACTAACATATGATGATGTTCAAAGAGGTTGGAGCCTTTGTCGTCTCCGTTTATCAAGAAAATAATAATTTATAGTGGTTATTCCATCGATTAGGGAGTATTATGAAGTTTTATTAAATTATTTGATAAAAAACAATTGAACGATGCTCATTTACCATGAAAAAGAGTTTAGCATACATTAATACAAATGTAGAATATGGTAAAAATTTTAAAACAACACTAAAGATTATAGGCTTCAGTATATAAAGTATTTACCAAAAACTCAATATTTTTGTAGGGGGTTAGCCCATAGATTTTGAGAAATTTCAAAAAAATGACAATATTGTTTTAATGCCTAGTTGCATCCTGCACTAACATATGATGATGTTCAAAGAGGTTTGGAGCCTTTGTCGTCTCCGTTTATCAAGAAAATAATAATTTTATAGTGGTTATTCCATGGATTTAGGGAGTATTATGAAGTTTTATTAAATTATTTGATAAAAACAATTGAACGATGCTCATTTACCATGAAAAAGAGTTTAGCATACATTAATACAAATGTAGAATATGGTAGAAATTTTAAAACATCACTAAAGATTATAGGCTTCAATATATAAAGTATTTTCCAAAAACTCAATATTTTTGTAGGGTTTAGCCCATAGATTTTGAGAAATTTTCCAAAATATGACAATATTGTTTTAATGCCTTGTTGCATCCTGCACTAACATATGATGATGTTCAAAGAGGTTTGGAGCCATTGTCGTCTCCGTTTATCAAGAAAATAATAATTTTATAGTGGTTATTCCATCGATTTAGAGAGTATTATGAAGTTTTATTAAATTATTTAATAAAAACAATTGAACGATGCTCATTTACAAGAAAAAGAGTTTATCATACATTAATACAAATGTAGAATATGGTAGAAATTTAAAAACAACACTAAAGATTATAGGCTTCAGTATAGAAAAGTATTTACCAAAAACTCAAAATTTTTGTAGGGGTTGTTAGCCCATAGATTTTGAGAAAATTTAAAAAAATATGACAATATTGTTTTAATGCCTAGTTGCATCCTGCACTGACATATGATGATGTTCAAAGAGGTTTGGAGCCTTTGTCGTCTCCGTTTATCAAGAAAAAATAATTTTATAGTGGTTATTCCATCGATTTAGGGAGTATTATGAAGTTTTATTAAATTATTTGATAAAAACAATTGAACGATGCTCATTTACCATGAAAAAGAGTTTAGCATACATTAATACAAATGTAGAATATGGTAGAAATTTTAAAACAACACTAAAGATTATAGGCTTCAGTATATAAAGTATTTACCAAAAACTCAATATTTTTGTAGGGGTTTGCCCATAGATTTTGAGAAAATTTCAAAAAATATGACAATATTGTTTTAATGCCTAGTTGCATCCTGCACTAACATATGATGATGTTCAAAGAGGTTTGGAGCCTTTGTCGTCTCCGTTTATCAAGAAAATAATAATTTTAAAGTGGTTATTCCATCGATTTAGGGAGTATTATGAAGTTTTATTAAATTATTTGATAAAAACAATTGAACGATGCTCATTTACTATGAAAAAGAGTTTAGCATACATTAATACAAATGTAGGCTTCAGTATATAAAGTATTTACCAAAAACTCAATATTTTTGTAGGGGTTAGCCCATAGATTTTGAGAAAATTTCAAAAAATATGACAATATTGTTTAATGCCTAGTTGCATCCTGCACTAACATATGATGATGTTCAAAGAGGTTTGGAGCCTTTGTCGTCTCCGTTTATCAAGAAAATAATAATTTTATAGTGGTTTTTCCATCGATTTAGGGAGTATTACGAAGTTTTATTAAATTATTTGATCAAAACAATTGAACGTTGCTCATTTACCATGAAAAAGAGTTTATCATACATTAATACAAATGTAGAATATGGTAGAAATTTTAAAACAACACTAAAGATTATAGGCTTCAGTATAGAAAAGTATTTACCAAAAACTCAATATTTTTGTAGGGGTTAGCCCATAGATTTTGAGAAAATTTCAAAAAATATGACAATATTGTTTTAATGCCTCGTTGCATCCTGCACTAACATATGATGATGTTCAAAGAGGTTTGGAGCCTTTGTTGTCTCCGTTTATCAAGAAAATAATAATTTTATAGTGGTTATTCCATTGATTTAGATAATATTATGAAGTTTTATTAAATTATTTGATAAAAACAATTGAACGATGCTCATTTACAAGAAGAAGAGTTTATCATACATTAATACAAATGTAGAATATGGTAGAAATTTTAAAACAACACTAAAGATTATAGGCTTCAGTATGTAAAGTATTTACCAAAAACTCAATATTTTTGTAGGGGTTAGCCCATAGATTTTGAGAAAATTTCAAAAAATATGACAATATTGTTTTAATGCCTAGTTGCATCCTGCACTAACATATGATGATGTTCAAAGAGGTTTGGAGCCTTTGTCGTCTCCGTTTATCAAGAAAATAATAATTTTATAGTGGTTATTCCATCGATTTAGGGAGTATTATGAAGTTTTATTAAATTATTTGATAAAAACAATTGAACGATGCTCATTTACCATGAAAAAGAGTTTAGCATACATTAATACAAATGTAGAATATGGTAGAAATTTTAAAACAACACTAAAGATTATAGGCTTCAGTATATAAAGTATTTACCAAAAACTCAATATTTTTGTAGGGGTTAGCCCATAGATTTTGAGAAAATTTCAAAAAATATGACAATATTGTTTAATGCCTAGTTGCATCCTGCACTAACATATGATGATGTTCAAAGAGGTTTGGAGCCTTTGTCGTCTCCGTTTATCAAGAAAATAATAATTTTATAGTGGTTATTCCATCGATTTAGGGAGTATTATGAAGTTTTATTAAATTATTTGATAAAAACAATTGAACGATGCTCATTTACCATGAAAAAGAGTTTAGCATACATTAATACAAATGTAGAATATGGTAGAAATTTTAAAACAACACTAAAGATTATAGGCTTCAGTATATAAAGTATTTACCAAAAACTCAATATTTTTGTAGGGGTTAGCCCATAGATTTTGAGAAAATTTCAAAAAATATGACAATATTGTTTTAATGCCTAGTTGCATCCTGCACTAACATATGATGATGTTCAAAGAGGTTTGGAGCCTTTGTCTTCTCCGTTTATCAAGAAAATAATAATTTTATAGTGGTTATTCCATCGATTTAGGGAGTATTATGAAGTTTTATTAAATTATTTGATAAAAACAATTGAACGATGCTCATTTACCATGAAAAAGATTTTAGCATACATTAATACAAATGTAGAATATGGTAGAAATTTTAAAACAACACTAAAGATTATAGGCTTCAGTATATAAAGTATTTACCAAAAACTCAATATTTTTGTAGGGGTAAGCCCATAGATTTTGAGAAAATTTCAAAAAATATGACAATATTGTTTTAATGCCTAGTTGCATCCTGCACTAACATATGATGATGTTCAAAGAGGTTTGGAGCCTTTGTCGTCTTCGGTTATCAAGAAAATAATAATTTTATAGTGGTTATTCCATCGATTTAGGGAGTATTATGAAGTTTTATTAAATTATTTGATAAAAACAATTGAACGATGCTCATTTACCATGAAAAAGAGTTTAGCATACATTAATACAAATGATGAATATGGTTAAAAAATTTAAAACAACACTAAAGATTATAGGATTCAGTATATAAAGTATTTACCAAAAACTCAATATTTTTGTAGGGGTTAGCCCATAGATTTTGAGAAATTTTCAAAAAATATGACAATATTGTTTTAATGCCTAGTTGCATCATGCACTAACATATGATGATGTTCTAAGAGGTTTGGAGCCTTTGTCGTCTTCGTTTATCAAGAAAATAATAATTTTATAGTGGTTATTCCATCGATTTAGGGAATATTATGAAGTTTTGTTAAATTATTTGATAAAAACAATTGAACGATCCTCATTTACCATGAAAAACAGTTTAGCATACATTAATACAAAAGTAGAATATGGTAGAAATTTTAAAACAACACTAAAGATTATAGGCTTCAGTATATAAAGTATTTACCAAAAACTCAATATTTTTGTATGGGTTAGCCCATAGATTTTGAGAAAATTTCAAAAAATATGACAATATTGTTTTAATGCCTAGTTGCATCCTGCACTAATATATGATAATATTCAAAGAGGTTTGAAGCCTTTGTCGCTTCGTTTATCAAGAAAATAATAATTTTATAGTGGTTATTCCATCGATTTAGGGAGTATTATGAAGTTTTATTAAATTATTTGATAAAAACAATTGAACGATGCTCATTTACCATGAAAAAGAGTTTAGCATACATTAATACAAAAGTAGAATATGACAGAAATTTTAAAACAACACTAAAGATTATAGGCTTCAGTATATAAAGTATTTACCAAAAACTCAATATTTTTGCAGGAGTTAGCCCATAGATTTTGAGAAAATTTCAAAAATATGACAATATTGTTTTAATGCCTAGTTGCATCCTGCACTAACATATGATGATGTTCAAAGAGGTTTGGAGCCTTTGTCTTCTCCGTTTATCAAGAAAATAATAATTTTATAGTGGTTATTTCATCGATTTAGGGAGTATTATGATGTTTTATTAAATTATTTGATAAAACAATTGAACGATGCTCATTTACCATGAAAAATATTTTAGCATACATTAATACAAATGTAGAATATGGTAGAAATTTTAAAACAACACTAAAGATTATAGGTTTCAGTATATAAAGTATTTACCAAAAACTCAATATTTTTGTAGGGGTTAGCCCATAGATTTTGAGAAAATTTCAAAAAATATGACAATATTTTTTTAATGCCTAGTTGCATCCTGCACTAACATATGATGATGTTCAAAGAGGTTTGAAGCCTTTGTCGTCTCCGTTTATCAAGAAAATAATAATTTTATAGTGGTTATTCCATCGATTTAGGGAGTATTATGAAGTTTTATTAAATTATTTGATAAAAACAATTGAACGATGCTCATTTACCATGAAAAAGAGTTTAGCATAAATTAATACAAATGTAGAAAATGGTAGAAATTTTAAAACAACACTAAAGATTATAGGCTTCAGTATATAAAGTATGCACCAAAAACTCAATATTTTTGTAGAGGTTAGCCTATAGATTTTGTGAAAATTTCAAAAAAATGACAATATTTTTGTAATGCCTAGTTGCATCCTGCACTAACATATGATGATGTTCAAAGAGGTTTGGAGCCTTTGTTGTCTCCGTTTTTCAAGAGAAAAGTGATTTTATAGTTGTTATTACATCGATTTAGGGAGTATTAAAGAAGTTTTACTAAATTAATTATAAAAACAATTTAACGATGCTCATTTACCATGAAAAAGAGTTTATCATACATTAATACAAATGTAGAATATGGTTAGAAATTTTAAAACATCACTAAAGATTATAGGATTTAGTATATAAAGTATTTACCAAAAACTCAATATTTTCGTAGGGGTAACATAGATTTTGAGAAAATTTCAAAAAATACAAAAATATTGTTTTAATGCATAGTTTGATCCTGCACTAATATATGATGATGTTCAAAGAGGTTGGAACCTTTGTTGTCTCCGGTTTTCAAGAAAATTGTGATTTTATAGTTGTTATTCCATCGATTTAGAAAGTATTATGAAGTTTTACTAAACTAATTGATAAAAACAATTGAACGATGCTCATTTACCATGAAAAAGAGTTTAGCATACATTAATACAAATTCAGAATATGGTTAGAAATTTGAAAACAACACTAAAGATTATAGGCTTCAGTATATAAAGTATTTACCAAAAACTCAATATTTTCGTAGGGGGTTTAGCACATAGATTTTGAGAAAATTTCAAAAAATACGAAAATATTGTTTTAATGCATAGTTGCATCCTGTACTAACATCTGATGATGTTCAAAGAGGTTTGGAGCCTTTGTCGTCTCCGTTTATCAAGAACATAATAATTTTATAGTGGTTATTCCATCGATTTAGGGAGTATTATGAAGTTTTACTAAATTAATTGATAAAAACAATTGAACGATGCTCATTTACCATGAAAAAGAGTTTAGCATACATTAATATAAATGTAGAATATGGTAGAAATTTTAAAACAACACTAAAGATTATAGGCTTTAGTATATAAAGTATTTACCCAAACTCAATATTTTTGTAGTTAGCCCATAGATTTTGAGAAAATTTCAAAAAATATGACAATATTGTTTTAATACCTAATTGCATCCTGCACTAACATATGATGATGTTCAAAGAGGTTTGGAGCCTTTGCCGTCCCCGTTTATCAAGAAAATAATAATTTTATAGTGGTTAGTCCATCGATTTAGGGAATATTATGATGTTTTATTAAATTAATTGATAAAAAAGTTATTGATTCCCATATACCATGAAAAAGAGCTTAAAATACATTAATACAAATGTAGAATGTGGTTATAGATTTTAAAGCAACACTAAAGATTATAGGCTTCAATATATAAATTAGTTACCAAAAACTCAATATTTTCGTAGGGGTTAACACATGGATTTTGAGAAAATTTCAAAAAATATGACAATATTGTTTTAATCAATAGTTGCATCCTGCACCAACAGATGATGATGTTCAAAGATGTTTGGAGCCTTTGTTGTCTCCGTTTTTCAAGAAAATAATTATTTTATAGTAGTTATTTCATTGATTTAGGAAATATTATGAACTTTACTAAATTAATTGATAAAAAATTATAACGATTCTCATATACCATGAAAATGAGCTTAAAATACATTAATACAAATTTAAAATGTGGTTAGAAATTTTAAAATAACACTAAAGATTATTGGCTTCTGTATATAAAATATTTACCAAAAACTCAATATTTTCGAAGGGATTAACACATGGATTTTGAGAAAATTTCAAAAAATATGAAAATGTTGTTTTAATGCATAGTTGTATCTTGCAATAACATATGATGATGTTCAAAGAGGTTTAGAGCTTTTGTTGTCTCCGTTTTTCAAAAAAAATAATTATTTTATAGTAGTTATTTCATTGATTTAAGGAGTCTTATGAAGTTTTACTAAATTAATTGATAAACAAATTATAACGATTCTCATATACCATGAAAATGAGCTTAAAATACATTAATACTAATTTAGAATGTGGTTAGAAATTTTAAAACAATACTAAAGATCATAGGCTTCAGTATATAAAGTATTTACCAAAAACTCAATATTTTCGAAGGGGTTAACACATGGATTTTGAGAAAATTTCAAAAAATATGACAATATTGTTTTAATGCATAGTTGCATCCTGCACAACCATATGATGATGTTCAAAAAGGTTTGGAGCCTTTGCTGTCTCCGTTTTTCGAGAAAATAATTATTTTATATTAGTTATTTCATTGATTTAGTGAGTATTATGACGTTTTACTAAATTAATTGATAAAAAATTATAACGATTCTCATATACCATGAAAATGAGCTTAAAATACATTAATACAAATGTATAATGTGGTTAGAAATTTTAAAATAACACTAAAGATTATCGGCTTCTGTATATAAAATATTTACTAAAAACTCAATATTTTCGAAAAGGTTAACACATGGATTTTGAGAAAATTTTAAAAAATATGAAAATGTTGTTTTAATGCATAGTTGTATCTTGCACTAACATATGATGATGTTCAAAGAGGTTTGGAGCCTTTGTTGTCTCCGGTTTTCAATAAAATTGTGATTTTATAGTGGTTATTCCATCGATTTAGAAAGTATTATGAAGTTTTACTAAACTAATTGATAAAAACAATTGAACGATGCTCATTTACCATGAAAAAGAGTTTAGCATACATTAATACAAATTTAGAATATGGTTAGAAATTTGAAAACAACACTAAAGATTATAGGCTTCAGTAAATAAAGTATTTACCAAAAACTCAATATTTTCGTAGGGGTTAGCACATAGATTTTGAGAAAATTTCAAAAAATACGAAAATATTGTTTTAATGCATAGTTGCATCCTGTACTAACATATGATGATGTTTAAAGAGGTTTGGAGCCTTTGTCGTCTCCGTTTATCAAGAAAATAATAATTTTATAGTGGTTATTCCATCGATTTAGGGAGTATTATGAAGTTTTATTAAATTAATTGATAAACAAATTATAACGATTCTCATATACCATGAAAATGAGCTTAAAATAAATTAATACAAATGTAGAATATGGTTAGAAATTTTAGAACAACACTAAAGATTATTGGCTTAAGTATATAAAGTATTTACCAAAAACTCACTATTTTCGAAGGCGTTAACACATGGATTTTGAGAAAATTTCAAAAAATATGACAATATTGTTTTAATGCATAGTTGCATCATGCACCAACATATGATGATGTTCAAAGAGGTTTGGAGCTTTTGTTGTCTCCGTTTTTCAAGAAAATAATTATTTTATAGTACTTATTTCATTGATTTAGGGAGTATTATGAAGTTTTACTAAATTAATTGATAAACAAATTATAACGATTCTCATATACCATGAAAATGAGCTTTAAAGACATTAATACGAATGTAGAATGTGGTTAGAAATTTTAAAACAACACTAAAAATTATTGGCTTCAGTACATAAAGTATTTACCAAAAACTCAATATTTTCGAAGGGGTAAACACATGGATTTTGAGAAAATTTCAAAAAATATGACAATATTGTTTTAATGCATAGTTGCATCCTGCACTAACATATGATGATGTTCAAAGAGGTTTGGAGCTTTTGTTGTCTCCGTTTTTCAAGAAAATAATTATTTTATAGTAGTTATTTCGTTGATTTAGGGAGTATTATGAAGTTTTACTAAATTAATTGATAAACAAATTATAACGATTCTCATATACCAAGAAAATGAGCTTAAAATACATTAATACAAATGTAAAATGTGGTTAGAAATTTTAAAAAAACACTAAAGATTATAGGCTTATGTATATAAATATTTACCAAAAACTCAATATTTTCGATGGGGTTAACACATGGATTTTGAGAAAATTTCAAAAAATATGAAATTGTTGTTTTAATGCATAGTTGTATCATGCACTAACATATGATGATGTTCAAAGAGGTTTGGAGCCTTTGTTGTCTCCGTTTTTCAAGAAAATAATTATTTTATAGTAGTTATTTCATTGATTTAGGGAGTATTATGACGTTTTACTAAATTAATTGATAAACAAATTATAACGGTTCTCATATACCGTGAAAATGACCTTAAAATACATTAATAAAAATGTAGAATATGGTTAGAAATTTTAAAACAACACTAAAGATTATTGGCTTCAGTATATAAAGTATTTACCAAAAACTCAATATTTTCGAAGGGGCTAACACATGGATTTTGAGAAAATTTCAAAAAATATAAAAATATTGTTTTAATGCATAGTTGCATCCTGCACCAACATATGATGATGTTCAAAGAGGTTTGGAGCCTTTGTTGTCTCCGTTTTTCAAGAAAATAATTATTTTATATTAGTTATTTCATTGATTTAGGGAGTATTATGAAATTTTACTAAATTAATTGATAAAAAATTATAGTGATTCTCATATACCATGAAAATGAGCTTAAAATACATTAATACAAATGTAGAATATAGTTAGAAATTTTAAAATAACACTAAAGATTATAGGCTTCTATATATAAAATATTTACCAAAAACTCAATATTTTCGAAGGGGTTAACACATGGATTTTGAGAAAATTTCAAAAAATATGAAAATATTATTTTAATGCATAGTTGTATCTTGCACTAACATTTGATAATGTTCAAAGAGGTTTAGAGCTTTTATTGTCTCCGTTTTTCAAAAAAATAATTATTTTATAGTAGTTATTTCATTGATTTAGGGAGTCTTATGAAGTTTTACTAAATTAATTGATAAACAAATTATAACGATTCTCATATACCATGAAAATGAGCTTAAAATACATTAATACGAATGTAGAATGTGGTTAGAAATTTTAAAACAACACTAAAGATTATTGGCTTCAGTATATAAAGTATTTACCAAAAACTCAATATTTTCGAAGGGGTTAACACATGGATTTTGAGAAAATTTCAAAAAATATGACAATATTGTTTTAATGCATAGTTGCATCCTGCACAACCATATGATGATGTTCAAAAAGGTTTGGAGCCTTTGCTGTCTCCGTTTTTCGAGAAAATAATTATTTTATATTAGTTATTTCATTGATTTAGTGAGTATTATGACGTTTTACTAAATTAATTGATAAAAAATTATAACGATTCTCATATACCATGAAAATGAGCTTAAAATACATTAATACTAATGTAGAATGTGGTTAGAAATTTTAAAACAACACTAAAGATCATAGGCTTCAGTATATAAAGTATTTACCAAAAACTCAATATTTTCGAAGGGGTTAACACATGGATTTTGAGAAAATTTCAAAAAACATGACAATATTGTTTTAATGCATAGTTGCATCCTGCACCAACATATGATGATGTTCAAAGAGGTTTGGAGCCTTTGTTGTCTCCGTTTTTCAAGAAAATAATTATTTTATAGTAGTTATTTCATTGATTTAGGGAGTATTATGACGTTTTACTAAATAAATTGATAAAAAATTATAACGATTCTCATATACCGTGAAATGAGCTTAAAATACATTAATAAAAATGTAGAATGTGGTTAGAAATTTTAAAATAACACTAAAGATTATTGGCTTCAGTATATAAAGTATTTACCAAAAACTCAATATTTTGGAAGGGACTAACACATGGATTTTGAGAAAATTTCAAAAAATATGAAAATATTGTTTTAATGCATAGTTGCATCCTGCACCAACATATGATGATGTTCAAAGTGGTTTGGAGCCTTTGTTGTCTCCGTTTTTCAAGAAAATAATTATTTTATAGTAGTTATTTCATTGATTTAGGGAGTATTATAAAGTTTTACTAAATTAATTGATAAACAAATTGTTACGATTCTCATCTACCATGAAAATGAGCTTAAAATACATTAATACAAATTTAGAATGTGGTTAGAAATTTTAAAACAACACTAAAGATTATAGGCTTATGTATTAAAATATTTACCAAAAACTCAATATTTTTCATGGGGTTAACACATGGATTTTGGGAAAATTTCAAAAAATATGAAAATATTGTTTTAATGCATAGTTGTATCCTGCACCAACATATGATGATGTTCAAAGAGGTTTGGAGCCATTGTTGTCCCGTTTTTCAATAAATTAATTATTTTATAGTAGTTATTTCATTGATTTAGGGAGCATTATGAAGTTTTACTAAATTAATTGATAAACAAATTATAACGATTCTCAAATACCATGAAAATGAGCTTAAAATACATTAATACAAATGTAGAATATGGTTAGAAATTTTAAAACAACACTAAAGATTATTGGCTTCAGTATATAAAGTATTTACCAAAAACTCACTATTTTCAAAGGGGTTCACACATGGATTTTGAGAAAATTTTAAAAAATATGACAATATTGTTTTAATGCATAGTTGCATCATGCACCAACATATGATGATGTTCAAAGAGGTTTGGAGCCTTTGTTGTCTCCGTTTTTCGAGAAAATAATTATTTTATAGTAGTTATTTCATTGATTTAGGGAGTATTATGAAGTTTTACTAAATTAATTGATAAACAAATTATAACGATTCTCATATACCATGAAAATGAGCTTAAAATACATTAATACAAATGTATAAAATGGTTAGAAATTTTAAACCAACACTAAAGATTATTGGCTTCAGTATATAAAGTATTTACCAAAAACTCACTATTTTCGAAGGGGTTAACACATGGATTTTGAGAAAATTATAAAAAATATGATAATATTGTTTTAATGCATTGTTGCATCCTGCACCAACATATGATGATGTTAAAAAAGGTTTGGAGCCTTTGTTGTCTCCGTTTTTCGAGAAATAATTATTTTATAGTAGTTATTTCATTGATTTAGGGAGTATTATGAAGTTTTACTAAATTAATTGATAAACAAATTATAACGATTCTCATATACCATGAAAATGAGCTTAAAATACATTAATTCAAATGTAGAATATGGTTAGAAATTTTAAAACAACACTAAAGATTATTGGCTTCAGTATATAAAGTATTTACCAAAAACTCAATATTTTCGAAGGGGTAAACACATGGATTTTGAGAAAATTTCAAAAAATATGACAATATTGTTTTAATGCATAGTTGCATCCTGCACTAACATATGATGATGTTCAAAGAGGTTTGGAGCCTTTGTTGTCTCCGTTATTCAAGAAATAGTTATTTCATCGATTTAGGAAGTATTATGAAGTTTTACTAAATTAATTGATAAACAAATTATAACGATTCCCATATACCATGAAAAAGAGCTTAAAATATATTAATACCAATGTAGAATGTGGTTAGAAATTTTAAAACAAATTAATTGTTCAATTGTTTTTACAAATTAATTTAGTAAAACTTCATATACTCCGTAAATTAGTGGACAAACCATTATAAAATCGCTATTATCTTGCAAAATAGGGACAACAAAGGTTCCATACCTCTTTGAACATCATCATATGTTAGTGAAGGATATGTTAGTGAAGGATGCAACTATACATGAAAACAATATTTTCATATTTTTAAATTCTTTTCAAAATCCATGTGTACCCCAATGAAAATTTTGAGTTTTTGGTAAATGTTTTATATACTGAAACCTATAATCTTTAGTGTTATTTTTAAAATTTCTAACCACATTCTACATTTATATTAATTTATTTTAAGCTCTTTTTCATGGTATATATAAATCGTTATAATTTTTTATAATTTAATTTAGTAAAACTTCATATACTCTCTAAAATAAAAGACTAACCATTATAAAATCGCTATTATCTAGAGAAATTGAGCCAAAAAATGTTCCAAACATCTTTGACCATCATCATATATTAGTATAGGATGCAACTATGCATTAAAACACTATTGTCATATTTTTTGAAATTTTATCAAAGTCTATGTGTTAACCCCTACGCAAATATTGAGTTTTTGGTAAATACTTTATATACTGAAGCCTATAATCTTTAGTTTTGTTTTAAAAATTCTAAACCATATTCTAAATTTGTATTAATTTATGCTAAACTCTCTTACATGGCAAAGGAGCATCGTTCAATTGTTTATACAAATTAATTTAGTAAAACTTCATATACTCCATAAATTAGTGGACTAACCATTATAAAATCGCTATTATCTTGAAAAATATGGACAACAAAGGCTCCATACCTCTTTGAACATCATTATATGTTGGTGAAGGTTGCAACTATGCATTAAAACAATATTGTCATATTTTTGAAATTTTTTGAGAATCCATGTGTTAACCCTACAAAAATATTGACTTTTTGGTAAATGTTTTATATACCGAAACCTATAATCTTTAGTGTTGTTTTAAAATTTCTAACCACATTCTATATTTTTATTAATGTATTTTAAGCTCTTTTTCATGGTATATGAGAATCGTTATAATGTTTTATAATTAATTTAGTAAAACTTAATATACTCTCTAAATTAAGGGACTAACCATTATAAAATCGCTATTATCTAGAGAAATTGAGACAAAAAATGTTCCAAACCTATTTGACCATCATCACATATTAGTACATGATGCAGCTATGATTAAACCAACATTGTCATATTTTTTGAAATTTTATCAAAATCTATGTCCCTACGAAAATATTGAGTTTTTGGTAAATACTTTATATACTGAAGCCTATAATCTATAGTGTTGTTTTAAAATTTTTAACCGTATTCTACATTTGTATTAATGTATGCTAAACTCTCTTACATGGTAAATGAGCATCGTTCAATTGTTTTTACAAATTAATTTAGTAAAACTTCATATACTCCGTAAATTAGTGGACTGATCATTATAAAATCGCTATTATCTTGAAAAATAGGAACAACAAAGGCTCCATACCTCTTTGAACATCATTATATGTTAGTTAAGGATGCAACTATGCATTAAAACAATATTGTCATATTTTTGAAATTTTTTCAAAATCCATGTGTACCCCTACGAAAATTTTGAGTTTTTGGTAAATGTTTTATATACTGAAACCTATAATCTTTAGTGTTGTTTTAAAATTTCTAACCACATTCTACATTTATATTAATGTATTTTAAGCTCTTTTTCATGGTATATAGAAATCTTTATAATTTTTTATAATTTAATTTAGTAAAACTTCATATACTCTCTAAATTAAGGGACTAACCATTATAAAATCGCTATTATCTAGAGAAATTAAGACAAAAAATTTTCCAAACATCTTTGACCATCATCATATATTAGTATAGGATGCAACTATGCATTAAAACAATATTGTCATATTTTTGAAATTTTATCAAAATCTATGTGTTAACCCCTACGAAAATATTGAGTTTTTGGTAAATATTTTATATACTGAAGCCTATAATCTTCAGTGCTGTTTTAAAAATTCTAACCATATTCTAAATTTGTATTAATTTATGCTAAACTATCTTACATGGCAAAGGAGCATCGTTCAATTGTTTTTACAAATTAATTTAGTAAAACTTCATATACTCCGTAAATTAGTGGACTAACCATTATAAAATCGCTATTATCTTGAAAAATAGGGACAACAAAGGCTCCATACCTCTTTGAACATCATCATATGTTAGTGAAGGATGAAACTATGCATTAATACAATATTTTCATATTTTTTGAATTCTTTTCAAAATCCATGTGTACCCCTACGAAAATATTGAGTTTTTGGTAAATACTTATATAATGAAGCCTATAATCTTTAGTGTTGTTTTAAAAATTCTAACCATATTCTAAATTTGTATTAATGTATGCTAAACTCTCTTATATGGTAAAGGAGCATCATTCAATTGTTTTTACAAATTAATTTAGTAAAACTTCATATACTCTGCAAATTAGTAGACTAACCATTATAAAATCATTATTATCTTGAAAAACAGGGACAAAAAAGGCTCCATACCTCTTTGAACATCATCATATGTTAGTGAAGGATGCAACTATGCATTAAATCAATATTGTCATCTTTTTTGAAATTTTTTAAAAATCCATGTGTACCCCTACGAAAATTTTGAGTTTTTGGTAAATGTTTTATATACTGAAACCTATAATCTTTAGTGTTATTTTAAAATTTCTAACCACATTCTACATTTATATTAATGTATTTTAAGCTCTTTTCATGGTATATAGAAATCGTTATATTTTTTATAATTTAATTTAGTAAAACTTCATATACTCCCTAAATTAAGGGACTAACTATTATAAAATCGCTATTATCTAGAGAAATTGAGATAAAAAATGTTCCAAACATCTTTGACCATCATCATATATTATACAGGATGCAACTATTGATTAAAACAATATTTTCATATTTTTTGAAATTTTATCAAAATCTATGTGTTAACCCCTACGGAAATATTGAGTTTTTGGTAAATACTTTATATACTGAAGCCTATAATCTTTAGTGTTTTTTTAAAAATTCCAACCATATTCTACATTTGTATTAATGTATGCTAAACTCTCCTACATGGTAAATGAGCATCGTTCAATTGTTTTTACAAATTAATTTTGTAATACTTCATATACTCCGTAAATTAGTGGACTAACCATTATAAAATCGCTATTATCTTGAAAAATAGGGACAACAAAGGCTCCATACCTCTTTGAACATCATCATATGTTAGTGAAGGATGCAACTATGCATTAACACAATATTTTCATATTTTTTAATTTTTTTCAAAATCTATGTGTATCCCTACGAAAATTTTGAGTTTTTGGTAAATGTTTTATATACTGAAACCTATAATCTTTAGTGTTATTTTAAAATTTCTAACCACATTCTACATTTGTATTAATGTATTTTAAGCTCTTTTTCATGGTATATGGAAATCTTTATAATTTTTAATAATTTAATTTTTTTTAAATTTCATATACTTCCTAAATTAATGGACTAACTATTATAAAATCGCTATTATCTAGAGAAATTGAGAAAAAAAATGTTCCAAACCTATTTGACCATCATCATATATTAGTACATGATGCAACTATGCATTAAAACAATATTGTCATATTTTTTGAAATTTTATCAAAATCCATGTGTTAACCCCTTCAAAAATATTGAGTTTTTGGTAAATATTTTATATACTGAACCTATAATCGTTAGTGTTGTTTTAAAAATTCTAACCATATTCTAAATTTGTATTAATTTATGCTAAACTCTCTTACATGGTAAATGAGCATCGTTCAATTGTTTTTACAAATTAATTTAGTAATACTTCATATACTCAGTAAATTAGTGGACTAACCATTATAAAATCGCTATTATCTTGAAAAATAGGAACAACAAAGGCTCCATACCTCTTTGAACATAATCATATGTTAGTGAAGGATGCAACTATGCATTAACAACAATATTGTCATATTTTTTAAAAAAAATTCAAAATCCATGTGTACCCCTACGAAAATTTTGAGTTTTTGGTAAATGTTTTATATACTGAAACCTATAATATTTAGTGTTATTTTAATATTTCTAACCACATTCTAGATTTGTATTAATGTATTTTAATCTCTTTTTCATGGTATATGGAAATCGTTATACTTTTTTATAATTTAATTTAGTAAAACTTCATATACTCCCTAAATTAAGGGACTAACCATTATAAAATCGCTATTATCTAGAGAAATTGAGACAAAAAATATTCCAAACCTATTTGACCATCATCATATATTAGTACATGATGCAACTATGCATTAAAACAATATTGTCATATTTTTTGAATATTTTTTCAAAATTCATGTGTTAACCTTACAAAAATATTGAGTTTTTGTAAATACTTTATATACTGAAGCCTATAATATTTAGTGTTGTTTCAAAATATCTAACCACATTATACATTTGTATTAATGTATTTTAAGCACTTTTTCATTTTATATGAGAATTGTTATAATTTATTTATCAATTAATTTAGTTAAACTTCATAATACTTCCTGAATCGATGGAATAACCACTATAAAATCACTATTTTCTTGAAAAATAGAGACAACAAAGTCTCCATACCTCTTTGAACATCATCATATGTTAGTGCAGGATGCAACTATGCATTAAAACAATATTATCATATTTTTTGAAATTTTCTCAAAATCCATGTGTTAACCCCTACGAAAATATTGAGTTTTTGGTAAATACGTTATATACTAAAGCCTATAATCTTCTGTGTTTTTTAAAAATTTCTAACCATATTTTACATTTGTATTAATGTATATTAAACTCTCTTTCATGATAAATAGACATCGTTCAATTGTTTTTATAAATTAATATAGTAAGACTTTATATACACCCTAAATTAGTGGACTAACCATTATAAAATCGCTATTCTCTTGAAAAATAGACACAACTAAGGCTTCATACCTATTTGAACATCAGCATATGTTAGTTCAGGATGCAACTATGTATTAGAACAATATTTTCATATTTTTAAAAAAAAATTCAAAATCCATGTGTTAACCCCTATGAAAATTTTGAGTTTTTGGTAAATGTTTTATATACTGAAACCTATAATCTTTACTGTTGTTTTAAAATTTCTAACCATATTCTACATTTGTATTAATGTATTTTAAGCTATTTTTCATGATATATGGGAATCGTTATAAATTTTTATAATTTAATTTAGTAAAACTTCATATACTCCTTAAATTAATGGACTAACCTTTATAAAATCGCTATTATCTAGAGATATTGAGACAAAAAATGTTCCAAAACTATTTGACCATCATCATATATTAGTACATGATGCAACTATGCATTAAAAAAATATTGTCATATTTTTTGAAATTTAATCAAATTCTATGTGCTCCCTACGAAAATATTGAGTTTTTGGTAAATACTTTATATACTGAAGCCTATAATCTTTAGTGTTGTTTTAAAAATTCTAACTATATTCTACGTTTGTATTAATGTAAGATAAACTCTCTTACATGGTAAATGAGCATCGTTCAATTGTTTTTACAAATTAATTTAGTAATACTTCATATACTCCGTAAATTAGTGGACTGATCATTATAAAATCGCTATTATCTTGAAAAATAGGAACAACAAAGGCTCCATACCTCTTTGAACATCATTATATGTTAGTTAAGGATGCAACTATGCATTAAAACAATATTGTCATATGTTTTGAAATTTTTTCAGAATCCATGTGTTAACCCCCGTACGAAAATATTGAGTTTTTGGTAAATGTTTTATATTCTGAAGCTTATAATCTTTAGTGTTGTTTTAAAATTTCTAACCACATTCTACATTTGTATTAATGTATTTTAAGTTCTTTTTCATGGTATATGGGAATTGTTATAATTTTTTATAAATTAATTTATTAAATCTTCATAATACTCCCTAAATTGAAGGAATAACCACTATAAAATCACTATTTTCTTGAAAACGGAGACAACAAAGGCTCCAAACCTCTTTGAAAATCATCATATATTAGTGCAGAATGCAACTATGCATTAAAACAATATTGTCGTATTTTTAAAAAAAAATCTCAGAATTCATGTGTTATCCTCAACGAAAATATTGATGTTTTGGTACATGTTTTATATACTGAAGCCTATAATCTTTTGTGTTGTTTTAAAATTTTAACCATATTCTACATTTGTATTAATGTATGCTAAACTTTTTTTCATGGTAAATGAGCATAGTTCAATTGTTTTATAATTTAATTTAGTAAAACTTCATATACTCCCTAAATTAGGGAAATAACCATTATAAAATCTTGTTCTATACTCAAGCTAATAAATTAACAAATGTAAAAATACTCTCCCTGACGCGTTTACCAAGACCCTCGTTTCTCGACGTCGGTGGAGCGGGAGCTCGCCGGCGTCGCATCCGTTCCGTCTTCTTCATGGTTTCTCTTGCTCCAAGTCAAAGCTCTCGTTCTGCTTCTTGTTTCGCCTTTACTCAATCATTTGTTCTGGATCTGGGGATATCAAAACTGGAGAAGACCTTCATGGTCTCTGCTTGGCTTTTGAAGACCACCGGACCTGCATTCTCCACCGGGGACTCCCGAAAACTCGGTAAAAAGACCACCTCTCCCCACCTCGACACACACAAAGGATGGCTCTCTCTCTGCAACAGATCTGCAACTTGCTCCGTTTGCGCAAATGGCACCTCGATTCAACTCTTTCCCTTCTCTGAGTTCAACTTTCAGCTGCGCTCCAGATCTGAGAGGACCTCCATGGGGTGCTTCGGAACTGAGCTACTCTCAGATAAAGCTCAAAGCTCAGAGATAAAGAACACCTCAAGCTGCAGCAGTTCATCACCTTCACGTTACAAACGGGACTCCGTATTTCTCCGGAGTGGCTACTCAATCCATAACCTTCCGATCTTACTGGTCCCCTCTCCTCCATCTTGCGCCACCGCCCTTCATCCCAGAGGCGAGGTGTGCCCTAACCCCACCGCACGCACGCTGCTTTTCGAGCTCAGATCCGACGAGCGTGATGCTGACATCAGCCCTTCCATTTCCTTTATATGGGCCAGGCCCATACAATTTTCAAAAGGTGTCAGCCCATTCTCTATCTTTCAAAATATTAATTTGAATGAGAGGACCAAGCCCAGAACCTGTCTTTTGGTTTTGGTTATATTTAATAGTTTTTCAATGAGTCTCGATGGATTCACCGAACCTTTGATCCAAACTATTGTGAACACGATGTCATATCCTTCGATTCAGAAGTGATCTTTACTTTTGTGGTTGTCAGTGGATTCACCAATACCATCATCATCTAAGACCTTCTCCATGAGAAGTGTCATCTCTCCTGCTATAAAGCAGATGAAGTTGTCAAAATCTCTAACCGTTTTGTTATCTTGTGGAGCGGTCCGTATGGGGCCTGAAGATGCAACGGATTTCGTTTCGACGATATTCCGAGGTGTGGATTGTCTATCAACGTCACGATATAATGTGACTAAGTTTCAACTTTCCGGCTTTGCTGTGAACCTTACTGTGACGCATTCGGGTTTTACTCAGAATTCGCTGTCATTTTATCATAGAGATTTCTCTACTCCTATCGTTTATGTTGTATTGTCTCTTTGTACTGTTGGTAGAACCAGGATTATTCCTTCTTCAAAGTGTAGTCCGAATGTTTAAGTATTAATGAAAGTGGTGTTCAAAAAAAAAAAAAAAACCATTATAAAATCGCTATTATCTAGATAAATAGAGACAAAAAATGTTCCAAACCTTTTTGACCATCATCGTATATTAGTACATAATGCAATTATGCATTAAAACAATATTGTCATATTTTAAAAAAAAAAATCAAAATCTATGTGTTGACCGACCCCTTACGAAAATATTAAGTTTTTGGTAAATACTTTACATACTGAAGCCTATCATCTTTAGTGTTGTTTTAAAGTTTCTAACCATATTCTACATTTGTATTAATGTATGCTACATTTTCTTTCATGGTAAATGAGCATCGTTCGGTTGTTTTTTATAAATTAATTTAGTTATACTCAACAACATGCATGGATTATTTTACTTTTTGTTTTCAGAAAACTACAAACCATGCATGTTACCAACCCCAGTCATACAGTGCATGAGTGTACAGAATATTTTGTAATTATTATTTTTTAAAATAAATGAATTGTTATATTATGAATGTTATAAGTTTTAAAAGTTTCTAGCTAACTCGGAATGATCGTAAGTAAGTACTTCAGAATTCAGTCAACCAACACTAAATTGTGGATAACCTCAACAAAATCTTCTTTTTGGATAAGATAACCTCAACACAATCTATATATGAGACTGCATTGGACTTTTTTTTTTTTGAGAAAACTGCATTGGACTTTCATAATCTATAGTAGTAGTACGTAACATTTTGAACTGCATTGAAACTTTCATAGTATACAAAATAAACTAATGCAAATTGTCTAATTTGTCCAAAATTATCGATCATCTTTTGTGTTTTAGCTAAGCCAGCCAGCTATTGTTCATGTTCAATATATACAGATATTATTCTTTTTTGGTCAAAGGCACAATATATACAGATATATATGTCTATATATAGGGTTAATTATATATATCAAACTCAGAACAAAACAAAGTTTAAGGTCTAAAATTACGGTGGCTTCTAAGCTCTCCTCTCATCCGTTGAGTTATATATCCCTACAAAGAAAAACTACGTTTCTTTCACATATTCTACAAATAAATTGATACGTATTGTTCGTTGACTTGAAAGGGTAACTAAGAAGAAAATGGCAAGAAGAGAAGACGATATGGAGAAAGTGAAAGACAAATCTGAGCCGTTGCTGCTTCCGGAGAATGGATCCGACGTCTCAGAAGAAGAAGGAGCGTCGTGGATGGTTTGTCTAAGCACATTCATTGCCGTTTGTGGTTCCTACGAGTTTGGAACCTGCGTAAGTTTCTTTTAATTAAGATTACAAAGAAAAATGAAAATTTGTTATTCATACGAGAAAATTTCCACACTTTTTTATTAATAGGTGGGGTATTCCGCTCCGACCCAGTTCGGGATAATGGAAGAACTTAATTTATCATATTCCCAGGTTTAAAATCATATGAAGTATTCAACATTTAGATTTGTTTTACGATGATTTTCTTACTAATCCACTTTTTAATTTAGTTTTCAGTTTTCGGATCTATATTGAATGTGGGAGCAGTTCTTGGCGCTATAACATCGGGAAAGATCTCTGATTTCATCGGTCGGAAAGGGGTACAAAAACATAGCTTAACAAAAAGTCAAAAATTATATGTTGTGTTATAATAGTAAATGTATTCTTCATCTCAATATGCACACAAGAATCAAATTAACATTTTATGATATTTACATTTTTACTATATTTTGTTCAACAACAAAACAAAATGCATATATTTTTTTGGTCACATGCATGTGGATTTTGCGACAGGCCATGAGGTTGTCTTCGGTGATCTCTGCCATCGGCTGGATGATTATATATTTCTCCAAGGTTATTCAGTGTGCTGAATATTCTTCATTTTTTTCTCTTACAAACTTACAGAATATTGGCGTTTAGTATCGTCATTTTAAATTTTGTTCAATTATTAACTAGGGTGACATACCTTTGGACTTCGGTAGATTTCTCACGGGTTATGGTTGCGGTACCCTTTCGTATGTGGTATGACATTTTCCAATTGTTATAAACAAAACCATTTGTCGATGAAACGATGAAAAAATTACATTTTAACTTAATATTCACATTTGCATTTGTCTTTTTCTAGGTTCCGGTTTTCATCGCCGAAATTAGTCCGAGAAAACTACGAGGAGCATTGGCTACGCTTAACCAGGTGATGCATTTTATTTTATTCGAATGACAAATGTATGTGACTACAATAGAGTCAGAGACAGTGCCGTGCGAAGAGTTTTAGGGGCCTAAGGCAAATTTTAAAAATAAATTTATTTACAACCGTAATAAAAACAATTTTCTAATATGATATATTATTTTCACCAAATACACAAGTCTAATACTGTAAAATAATACGTTTATAACGTAAATATGTTATATTATGTCATATAGAAAAAAATACATGAATTCAAAAAGTAAGTTAATTAATTTTCGTATAAATGTTTTTTTTTAAATAAGTCTAAACCACTATAATAGAAATTATTTTAAATTTTGGGGCCCTAAAAACAGTCATATTAATCGGGGGCCTGAGGCGAATGCCTTTTTTAATACAATGTAGGCACGCCTCTGGTCAGAGACAGGACATGTATTCCAGCTTGTGTTAGGTCTAGTCTGTGGTTAAAATTGTATTAGGGTTGTTTTGTAAAGTCTTTAACATATTATGGTTTTTCTAACTAAAATATTTTTTTATGATATTTCTGCAGCTCTTTTTAGTAATCGGATTGGCTTCCATGTTCCTCATAGGTGCCGTCATAAACTGGAGAGCTCTTGCACTAACTGGTAAATTTGTTTGTGCACTAGCTAATACATTTGAAAACATTTGGTATTGGTTTTAGCAATAGTAGCAAAGATGGTATTATATTTCATTTGTTATAATAAAACTGGTTTGGTTAATTAATTTCAGGAGTTGTACCGTGTGTGATTCTATTTTTTGGGACTTGGTTCATTCCCGAATCACCTAGATGGCTGGTATTATTAAAGTTTGAAATTCAATTTCGGTTTGGTTAAGGCTTTAGAATCTATGGTTGAAAACTTACCCAAGCCTCTCAAATGCTTTTGGCGTTTCAAGGAAATGGTTGGCCGCCACCGCGATTTCGAAATTGCGTTGCAAAAACTGAGGGGTCCTAACGCCAATATCGCAAGAGAAGCCGATGAAATCAAAGTACGTTTTGAACCAAAGACTGGATTACAAAACCGGTTCCGGTACGTGACATTGCATTTTATAAAACTTTCTATAACTCCGGTTTTTGGATTTCGGTTTACAGGAGTACTTAGCGACTATAGCGCACCTTCCGAAAACCACACTACTAGACCTTATTGACAAAAAGAACATACGTTTTGTCATTGTAAGAATCTCTAATTCAAATAACCATGCTTCTCGGGTCACTTTGGTTTTTAATTATAGCTGTATTATACCAGGTTGGAGTTGGTTTAATGTTTTTCCAACAATTCGTTGGAATAAATGGGGTTATCTTCTATGCACAGCAAATTTTTGTATCAGCAGGTTATAATTTGAACCGGATCTAGTTAGTTTTGATTTCCAACAGGTTTAATTTCTAGACCACTCATCGGTTTTGTACGGGTTTGGGTGTACCAGGAGCATCTCCAACTCTTGGAAGCATTCTATACTCGATCGAACAAGTCATTCTTACAGCTCTAGGCGCAACGTTACTAATTGATCGGCTTGGAAGAAGACCACTTCTTCTTGTATGGTTCTTGCTTCCATTTTCAAGAAAACAAAGAATACCGATTTGGATTATTCGGTCTGACCATATTAAAGTATTGTAGGCTTCAGCTGTGGGGATGCTGATTGGATGTTTGCTCATCGGAAATTCATTTCTTCTAAAGGTCAATATCAAACAAAAATGAAGAAAAAAAATCTTAGAGCATAGTTTAATTAACCGATTTTATTTTGTTTTTGACGTTGATTAACCAGGCCCATGGTTTAGCACTTGATATCATTCCGGCCCTAGCAGTTAGCGGTGTCTTGGTAAGCATCTATGAACTCAGGTTTTGGTTGTTAAGCTTTGGATTGGTCCGGTTTACAGATCGGTTAACTAGGAATTCCATTTGCAGGTCTATATCGGTTCATTTTCGATTGGAATGGGTGCAATCCCATGGGTTATAATGTCTGAGGTAGTATCAAAACGATAAAGTATGTTCATATTGTCATTGCCATGATGTTTTCTAACTTACTCTTATTTTTCTAGATATTCCCAATAAATTTGAAAGGAACTGCTGGAGGACTTGTCACTGTTGTGAATTGGCTTAGTTCGTGGTTTGTTTCCTTAACGTTCAACTTTCTCATGATCTGGAGCCCTCATGGTATTATATTATTCTTCATTCGAACAAATTATTGTTTTTATTGTTTCTATTATTGACAATTTTTGGTTTTCAGGTGCATTTTATGTCTATGGTGGGGTTTGTGTATTGGCCATTATCTTCATAGCAAAACTTGTTCCTGAAACCAAAGGCAAGACATTGGAAGAGATTCAAGCAATGATGATGTAAATTATTAAATTTCAATATGTATTAAGTTATACCAATATCTGCATGCAAATGCATTTTATTTTTAATGTTCTATTGGTTCAAAATATCGTAGCAGTGCTTTTCTACATTTTCTTGCATATTCTAAGAATTGTTAAGCTTTATTTGTCTTGTTTTTAGTATTTTCATAATTTTATTATTAAAACAAATATGCATTACATTATCAAGTTTCGATGGATATGGATGAGATTTATCCTACATATAATAAAAGAAGTTTCTCAATGGTTAACATCATAATGCGTATGTACTATATTACAGATACATAGTACATATTAAAAGGAGTTTCTTATAATCTGTTTTTGTAACATTTCAAACCTTAATTGTTTGATCTGCCACTAACCACAAAACTCATCAGACTTATGTACTGTATTACAAATACCTCTCAAAGTTTGTGTGGGGATGACGGGCTCCATTAAAATTGTTATAGGAATAGTATTTTGATTGTCAGATTGGGTCAACACTCAAAAGAACTCATGTACGCCCTCTCTCCTGCTTAAAATTCGTGTTGGCCTAACAAAAAGGTAACTATATTGGCAATGAAACATCGACAAAGTCGTGTATATTTTGTCAACCCATTAGTTCTTTTTATTTTGGATAGCTTTAATTTTTTCTTGTCTTTTTTGTTGCTAAAATAAATAATGTAGAAAATCTGTGACAAAAGAAAAAAAGTAGAAAATATTTACTTTAGATCATATTTTTTATGTTGATGCAGTAGCATTAAATAGATTATTGGTCCATTACCATCAACTTATTAAGTAGGTAACCAATTTAGATCTCCAAATAAGTTCGTATTATCATTACTATAAAGGGCCGCGTGCGTGAATTTTGTATCCTTTCCTTCCAAGTAATAAAATCTCATTTCTTGTTTTAAATTCTGTACAAGAAACTTACACGATCAAATGTAAATAAAGTACAAAATATGACCCTATGGAAAATTATTTAACCAATCGATCCGTTTAGAATAGCGCAAGCGAGTTCCGAACCATATTATTCAATACCTTGACAATAACTGAATAACTGTCTACTAGCTTACTGATGTATATATTACCATCTATAGTACTCGTTTTCTACATTAGTTGTAAACAAATATTTCTAGAGTTCTGCAGTCATACCTTGACAATAACTGAATAATTAAGTGTCTATCAGCTTACTCATGTATATAACCATATACTAATATTACTCGTTTTCTACATTAGTTGTAAATAAATATTTCTAGATAGAGTTCTGCTGTCATAATTAAAAAAACATGGACGCAACGAAAAAGATGATTGTGTTGTGTAATGCATACATAACATCAAAATAAATGATGTTTGAAAATCTCAGATAAAATACCATGGGGCCTCGTGTTTCGTCCAAAGGCTTATTTTACTACTTTAGAAGGTTCAACGAAACTAAATATAACAATATGTTTTCAGCTTGCACATATCAAAATGTATGTTGGTTTTCGGTGTTTTGTACTGTTTACATTTACCTTATGTTTAATTTGCTTAATCACGTTAGAATATAATAACATTATTGATGCCAAAAAATATATAATAACGTTCTTCTTCTTCTTCTTCTACGCGCGGATAAAATATTATATGTATTTCTCAATTTTGAAAAAAATAATGTATAATATTGTATTACATTATTTAAAAAATATAAAATAAGACTACATAACATAAATATATTTTTTAAATTTTCTTTGTGGAAATCATTAATTGTTTGATTGTTCTACTTGATTCACATATTTGCATAGTTATTTGTGATAGATGAATAACTATATTTTTATTATCAGTAAATAATATATATTTATTATATAATATAAGAAAAATAAAATTATTTACTTTTAAAACAAACTTGTCTCATGTTGGGGACTCGGTTATAGACATATCATATTCGAATGAGGCATTTTTTAGTTATCATTCTTCTTAACAGTCAAGAAACAAATCTGAATATCAAAACAATATCTCATACGATCTCTTTGTGAAATAATTGCTCTGAATAAATTTAATTTATGCATCAAAAAGGACTGGAAATGGATGTGCAGATGTGTTAAATAAGTCAGCTTTACAAAGTACTATTCATAGTTCATATATCATTTATCTTCATCCTATTTTTTTGTCCATCCTTTCTTAAACATCTTGAAATAACTGATGCTAATTAATAATAAACTTTTGGCTGGCAAAAAAATCAAATTTTCTAATTATCGCTTAAGTTGTCTAATTGATATATATGCATTTCTCAATTCAAAAAAAATCATGTTTAATATTGTATTATATTATTTAATGAATATAAAATAAGACTACATAACATAAATATATTTTTTAATTTTTCTTTGTGGAAATCATTATGTTGTTTGATTGTTCTACTTGATTAACATATTTGCATAGATATTTGTGATAGATGAATAACTATATTTTATTATCAGTAAATAATATATACTTATTATATAAAATAAAAAAAATGAAATTATTTACTTTTTAAACAAAGTTGTCTCATGTTGGGGACTCGGTTATAGACATATAATATTCGAAGGAGACATTTTTACAGTTATCAATCTTCTTAACAGTCAAGAAACAAATCTGAATATCAAAACAATATCTCATACGATCTCTTTGTGGAATAACTGCTCTGAAGAAATTGAATTTAGGCATCAAAAAGGACTGAAAATGATGTGCAGATGTGTTATCTAAGTCAGCTTTACAAAGTACTACTATTCATAATTCATACATCATTTAATTCTATCATTTCTTAAACATCTTGAAATAACTGATCCTAATTAATAATAAACTTTTAGCTGGCAAAAAAAATTAAATTTGTCTAATTATCGCTTAAATATTTTATTAATATTGTCTAAGAAGCTTTCAATTGATATCAAAGTTTAATTTTTATTAGTTTTTTTGTTAATTTCAGAGTTTTTTTTTTGTATTTAAGATTTTTTTCCATATTAAGCTTATATTTCTTTCACATAATATACATATGTCATAAAAATTATCATCAAATCAGTTTTACTTATTTATTATTTTGTTTTTAATGAAAATACACATTTTAAATAATTTAATTTAAAATAAAATTATATATAAATTTGTTGTATTCTAACAATTTGATTGATTTAATTAATGTGCTTTGGTGGATAACTTAAAAAGTTTTCATATGAATCGGGGAAAGCAAGCTTATGTTGTTATATTATATTTATTTGTGTATATCGAATCTATATATAATGCTAGTGTAATAAAGAAAAAAACATTATTTTTTTGTAACTTCAAAAAGATACATTATTACAATTTGAAATTAATCAAAATTGAATAAAATGGTAATTAAATAAATATAATTGTTTTTTATCTTGTTTAGTTGAATTCTCATGAAAAGAAATCGATAGGTTAAACAAATGTTTCAAAAAATTTGTGTTATTGTTTTGTCTATAAATTACAAAATTTATTGACTTGATATATTTAATTATTGCACCCTTAAATAATATTTTATTAAGACATTAGAGATATATGTTTTAAGTTGTTTTGTCAAAATTGTACAAAAATCTATGATTTTTCATATTTGTCACGAAAATTTATATGTTAAACTTACTTTTACAAAATTGTTAACTTTGTCACGAAAATAAAAATCTATACTTTTTCATATTTGTCAATATTCTCACACTTTCAAAGAATATATTAGCTTAGTCACTTACTTTTTTTTTTTTCAAAACAAAGTATCGGAGTCTTGAAAGTTGAATCCATATTATTGTAAATGTACATAAGAGTGTGATTACATATTTAGTGATTCTTGTATATGTGTTCAAGAAAGTTTCAATGGCTTAGTGGTATCTGTCATAAATTTATTTCATACTAACCCGGGTTCGATCCTTACCTTTGCATTGTTTTTTCATTTTTTACAAAAAATAAATGTGATGACGTGGCAACTTCGGGCTTTCTGATTGGACGATTTTTTATGCCTATGTGGACACTCTAAGGAGAGCTTATATTCCCCTTTTAGTATAGTATAGATTATCATTATTATTATTATTATTACTAGGCAAGGAATCCGTGCGCATGGGAACTCATTTTATAAAAATATTTTTTTACATTTTGCAATAGAAAATTTATAAATGAATCAATATTATTCAACCTATTTTGTCCTAAATATATTCAATCATGTTTTGAGTCTTTAAATTATTTATTTCCAAGATGTTTTATATTAAAATTTCACAATTAATATATATTAATTTTGATATGTAACATTTCCAACGGTGTGAACAAAAAATTATGATTGTTCAAACAAAACTCCATCATCTTTCTTTTATATATTTATGTTATGTTTATATATAAAATATATTTAATATTTTAATAATATGTCTTTATCAATGAGCCAAAAAATATATTTCAATTTATTTAATAAAAATAAAAGATAAACCCACATAAACAGATCCATATGGGGTTTAAGGTTTTGAAAATATTGTTCATTTTGATAACGGGCTTTGCAATTCTCTTGGGGAATTTTAATATAGTTCATATGATATTGCTTACCTATTTAGGCTTTATGCTTTTTTGATATAAATTTGTAATTCTTCTTTTCTGAAATAGTAAATGAAATATTTGAAAGCTAATTCTATTCTATATTATGTAGAAAATCAGATCCAGATCTGCTTGAATTATCTTCCTCGCCAAATATAAAATACCAAAGCATTTCGATATAAGAAATGGAATGGCTGTTTACTGAAAATAAATACTCCCTCCGTTCCTTAATAATAGACTTTCTAGAAAAAATGTTTGTTTTAAAAAGATGTATTTTTTGTGTTTTTTATGAGAAAATTGTAAATTTCGAGAAAATTAATTGACTTTACTGAATTACTATTGGTTAAAAGTTATTGAAAATTGAAAATTACAGAAAACGATACATTGATTATGGTAGTTTAATGTGTTTTTTTAATATGTGTGAAAATATTAAAAAGTCTATCTTTTAGGAACGGAGGGAGTACATTGTTAGAAAAGGCTTATAGCTGTCCACACCCATCATGCCAATAAACAACACCACGAAAGAGGAGTGCTAGTACAAGTAATTGATTACATAATTAGTTTTATCAAGGACTAATTAAGAAGACTTAGTCACATATATTTATATAGATTTATGTTTCAGTCTCTGTTGAACTTGAAGCATCAACGGGAAGACGTGCGTCAAGACGTTGCTTGGATAGGTAATAAATAATGCTGCTATATCATATGGACAGAGACGAAAGTAACATCTGAGCATATATGCTTCATTCACACAAACTTTAGTATTAACAACTAATGAGCATTTATACTAATTCTCTTAAAAACTTAAAATGATTCAATCAATACTTGATATGACTTCTGATTTTATCAAATTATTTGTGTACGTCTACCAACAAACTTTAGTCATGCGAATGAGTCGGATACATTATCCATCTAATCCAGCATGTCATTTATAAAATTTATTAGTATTGTTTAGTATAATATCTTTCATCTTTTGACAAATACATTAAACAAACTATATATGTACCATATTTTTCTGATGGACAACTGGATATACATGAGCAAAATAAGTATTTCTTCGCATTTGAATAAAAAATTACTACAAGTATCGATGAATCTATGTGCATGTATTAGTGTATATGATTTAGAGATCAGACATGTTAGTAGTTAATCACCCATTGACGAGAGCATTGGTAACATTTTTTAAATAAATTCTATAAATAATTGAAATTAATTATGTAAATGTATATTATAATTTTTCTAAATACCATACTTTTTTTTGAAAAAAAAAATAGCACACTTTTTCTAAAAACAGGACAACTTTTGAAAAATCTTAAAGCTTTTGTTTTAGAAAACATTATTACCAACAAATTTAGGAAGGCTTAGAAAGTTGCCCTAGTAAGTTTCTTTTAAAAATCTTCAAGCTTTTGTTAAGAATGTTCTTTCCTTTTTTATCCTAAGTAAATTCTTACATAATTCAGATAAGCCATTCTCGTTATTATAAGTTTTTTAATCATTTTTTTATTATTACGAAATCAATCATTTTAAACAGTATGATGATATATCAAAAATCCTAAGTATCAAAATAGCGTTTTAGATTACAGCAAGACATCTCTTTAATTCAACCAGCCTCATGTTCAGTTTAGTCAATATATATTGGGTATATTTTAAAAAGATCAAGCATATACAGTATTTATAGATATCAAGACAAAGCATATAGTTCCCAAAGTATCTCTCTCTTGTTCAGTTCTTATCTCTATTCAATTATAGTGTCGAGAATATGGAGGGAGATAATCATAGTATGGAGAAAGGATTACTACTGGTAAATAAGGAAGAGAAGAGAGGAAGCTCAGAAACAACGATAACTCCACTTCTTATCTTCACCACTTTCATCATTGTCTCTGCGTCCTACAGCTTTGGAATTGCCGTATGTTCCCATCTCTCTCTATATATATAAGGGTAGAATAGTCACCATCCCCTTCTAGTTCTGTGTGGAGAATCTAAGGAATTCTCAATTTTTTTTTATATAATTTGCTTACTTCTAGATACTACACATTGATGGAGGTGATTTCTAAAAGTGGATAAAGTTTGGAGAAAAGAGATGTAAGAAAAAAAAACCTAGTGGTTATTTGCATGCAGGTCAATGGACAGAAGTTATCTAATTTCAGGAAAAGGAATCGATATCATGATAATTCATTAATCCTAGCTAGTTATATGCAGTAACTTTGAAAGTACGTGAATGTATATACATGTACTTACTGAAATTAGGATATATCGTTTCTTCGGGAACATAGGTATCATTTTCATTTTTTTTGGTCTTTCGTTGTGAAGTATCCTTATAACCTTGTTTTCATAATTCAGATATGTCTTTGCTCGTTTTAGGGTTAGCAGATAATATATCCCAACTGTACAGAGACTCATATGTATTCCAAATATGCATATGGTAAACAGTTAGGTTTTACTGCCGGTACAATGTCTTCTATTATGGAAGATCTTGATCTTTCCATCGCACAAGTAAGCCTCTATTTCACTATATATTATTTTATATGTCTATACGTTTTAACAAATATAAATTTTACTTCAGATATTTCTAATAAAAATACTTTTCACAGTTTTCAGTATTTGGTTCGCTACTGACTTTTGGAGGAATGATCGGTGCAATATTTAGCGCAACAATTGCAGATGCCTTCGGTCGTAAAATGGTTAAATATTCATTATTGTGGAATCCACCCTCTAACTCTCGATAATGTCTCTATTAATTTAATCTTTAACCTCTAAACCCTTTGTACCTTTTCGTTCTAATTATTTCTTTAGACGTTGTGGGTGGCCGAGGCATTCTTCATAAGTGGATGGCTTGCAATTGCACAAGCCAAGGTTTCTTCACGACCCATTTAATATCTTACTTCATTAATAATAAACTCACGTACTAATCTCAATTAATCTATCTTCCCATAGAATATTATCTGGTTAGACTTTGGACGATTCTTTGTGGGAACTGGAGTTGGTCTCGCTAGCTACGTGGTAAACAATTATTTTATTTACATAGATTAATCATCTCTAAACTTGTAATAATTATAGCTGATTTATTTTAAAATATGTAGGTTCCTGTATATATCGCAGAAATAACTCCTAAAAATGTGAGAGGCACTTTTACATTTAGCAATCAGGTAATGCATATATTACTAGTTTATAATCAAACTTAATATATACACACAAACTAATACACTATTTTACGATTGATTGAAATCTTATAGCTTTTGCAAAATTGTGGGATCGCAACCGCATATTACATTGGAAATTTCGTATCATGGAGAACGATAGCCTTGATCGGTACTCCTTCCCACTTATATTTTTTTTATTTGCCACATGTTTTAGTTTCCCCATATTACTTAACTATTAAATGTATTCATCGTTAAATAATTAATTAATATATAAAACTATTTTAATTAGAGGACTTCTACATCTTCAGGCATTATCCCATGCTTGATACAATTTTTGGGGTTATTTTTCATCCCGGAGTCTCCAAGATGGCTGGTTAGTCGTATGAATCATATCATTTCTCTAATTAAAGAAAAGAGAACGTTTATATAAAATTATTCTTTACGTCGATAACAAGTATTAAAATTAATGTATTTATTTAGGCAAAAGAAAACCGTGATGAAGAGTGTGAAGTTGTTCTTCAAAACGAGGAAAAGAAGCTGATATTGTGAAGGAAACTCGTGAAATCATGGTACACATACGTCTAAATGATGAATAATCAAAATTAGGCTTATTTTTGCTACATATTAAAACTTTATTATCATTATATACAGATTTTTTTTCATAACTTCGCAGATTTCTGTTGATGCTACCGCAAATATCAGCATGCAAAGTCTTTTCAAAAGAAAATATGCTCGTCAACTTATAGTAAGAAAATACGTTTGAAAAAAAAAATTATCAAACAAATTTATTAAATTACATTTTACTTATATTGATTTTTGCTTTTGGTTAATTATATTTAGATCGGAGTAGGTGTGATGCTTTTACAGCAGTTATGTGGAAGTTCAGGGATAAGCTATTACGCAGGCAGCATATTTGACCTTGCTGGTAACATTATATATTTACTGATTATTACGTTATTTAACAATTGGTTCTTATGAAAAAGTAAAATAAATACTTTTCACTCTTAAGGATTTCCTTCTCAGACTGGGATGACGGTGTTGTCTATGGTCGTGGTACGTATATATGTAAATAATAGAAAATTAAAAAGTCACTACTTTGATTTGTTCATTATTCTCTGTAACCTAGCTCCCCATTTTTTTTGTCTTTACGATGATTGATTATAAACTTTAACCAATGAGCATGCTAGGTACCAAAAGCTATATTGGGCCTGATCACTGTGGATCGATGGGGAAGACGACCACTTCTGATGGTTAGAATAATTTTATTTAATATATTACTTTAGTTTGTTAATATATATAGCTTTGTTGTTAAGGAACGAAATAATTAAAAGAGAGAGAGAAAATAAAAACTCAGAGGGGCTCGGCGGTCGCCCGGTGCGTGAGCGTCCGTGCCGCCGCCGGAGCTCGTGTTTCTTTCAGATAAAATAATCAGGTTCCGGTCTTCTCTTCGTCTTTGCCGGTTCCCGCCTGTCCGAGCTCTGGTCTGCCACCAACCGCTTTGGTTCTGGCCCTGGAGTAACGACGCGGTGGCTGAAAAGATGACGCGGAGAAGACATTAGTTTTCGGAATAATATCTCCGGGAGGCGGAGGTTATCGCAGATCCGTCGCCGCCGGTCTTTTGTCTCCGTGGCGGGGAAGGTCCTTCAGGTCCGCCGTCATCGGATCTAGTCTCCGGGGGGTGAAGGCTTCTTCAGCCTTGCGTCGCCAGCTCGTGGCCCTTAATCTTTAGGGTTTAGTTTATTTCTTTTTTCTTCGGTTGGGCTTTATTTATGTTTGTTTCTGTGTGATGGTGTTTTCGTCGGAGGAGATGGAAGAGCTCCGGTGGAAAGAATGAGGATGCATGCGATTCCTCTGGCGGGTCCCGGCGGATAATGATGATGGAGGAGCTCTCGCTACGGCGATTGAGCCTCTCCGGCTTGAGTGGCCCAAAGTTGGTTGAAAGTAAAGAGGAACAGAGCGATGGAGCTCCAGTTTGGCCGTGTGATCCGGTGGTTGGATCTCCGGCGTCGACGAGTCGCGATGGTATGGCGCTGTCCTTGTGACACGTGTTCCCTCGCGGATGAGGATGGCAACACGTGTACAAGCGGCCAAAAGTGGGATTAGAGAGGCGGCCGAATGCATCTCTGCTTGTTCTCTAGGGATTTAAAACTGTATTGGATTTAAATTCTCTCTCGGACTCTGCTTGTAAAATGGCCTTAAATGGCTTTTCAATATAAATTATAAATGGTTGACAAAAAAAAATCACTTGTTCTGATTGAAATAGTTTTTGTTCCGATCTACGATTAGGCACACATGAAATCAAACCCAGATATAATATAATAAGTAAATGGTGCATTGGTGATTGGTGTATCTTTTCTATTCTTACTACAATTTATTTCTTACAGTATTTATCTTTGACTAACAAACAATAATTCTAGGGAAGAAATGATATTTATGAACTTTGTTAATCTAGATCACAGAAGAACTCTTGCAGTTGTAGTCAATTTCTGACTTACTTTTTCACTGTTCTTAAAAAGACTTATTCTTGGGTTCACTCCCTAGGGTGAACCTCTAGGTTCACCAACCAATAGGATTTCATTATTTCAAATTCGATATCTTTTAAAAAAGGAAACAAAATATTGTCAAGTTATATTATGTTTTTAAAATAAAAAGATAAAAAATAAAAAATAAAAATAGTAGTAATTACAAAAAAATATTTTTAACGTCGTCAGAAAAAAACTAAACCCTGAATCCTAATCCCTAAACCCTAAATCTGAAACCCTAAACCCTTGGGTAAACTCTAGACCCTTGGATAAATCATAAACTCTAAATCAAAAACACTAAACTCTAAAACACTCAAGGGTTTAGGATTTTAGTGTTTAGTGTTTTTGATTTAGAATTTATGATTTATCCAAGGGTTTAGAGTTTACCCAAGAGTTTAGGGTTTACCCAAGGGTTTAGGGTTTATCCAAGGGTTTAGGGTTTCAGATTTAGGGTTTAGGGATTAGGATTTAGGGTTTAGTGTTTTGCTGGCGACGTTAACAATATTTTTTAAAAAAAAATCTTTTTTTTTGTAACTACTATTTTTTTTACCTTTTTATTTTAAAAACATAATATAACTTCATAATATTTTGTTTCCTTTTTTAAAAGATATCGAATTTGAAATAATGAAATCCTATTGGTTGGTGAACCTAGAGGTTCACCCTAGGGAGTGAACCCAAGAATAACTCTCTTAAAAATGTGTATAAGTAAATCCATTCATCATTTTATTAAAGATGCTAAGAATCAACAACATGAAAATATTTTATCCTGAAACGTTTATTTACCAGAAACAAAGATAATAATAGTATTTTTAAGGTTTTATTAGTTTTATACTTTCTGAATTAATTACTTATAAAAAAATAATTACTAAATAAAACCAGGAGAAAAGTGTCTTATTACATGTAATAAACTGTAGTTTTCAATAAAAGAAAAATAGAAGTGTATTTTCCAAATTTCATATCACAAACAGAGTATTTATCAAACTATCCTAGAATATATTTTTTTATTTTTATTATTCAAATTTTAAGTTGCAGGCATTATGTTAGAATTGCAAATCCCCTATATATTAACCGAAGACCATTTAAAAAATTGTAACCTTAAATTTGTACTAATTAAAAAGAAACCCGACTTATGTGTCACTTAATTAGTATGTCAATTTAGCTTACATGGCAGCTTAAGAATAAATTAAAAAAAAATGTTGATCCAAATCCAATTATATTAGGAAAATTATATTAACCCACAATATAAGAAACATTTATTCTTTCCCTAAATAAAAGCTACGGAATTACCTTATAAGATTAATGTATATAGGACAATTAATGACTATGAATAATAAAGATTTGATAACAATTTTTGCATCATTCTTCATTTTTGTTTAATTTTATATTATTAAAAAATTAAACAATCATATTAACCATATAATAAAAAAAAATAATTTTTTTCTTATATGTTATATTTTGAATTTTTAAAATGATTTTAAATTACAAAAATGAGAAAACCTTATATGTTATATTTTAAGAATTTTAAAACGACTTTAAATTACAAAAATGAGGAAACCTTTTATGTTATATTTTTCTTATATGTTAGATTTTTTATATGTTTTATTTTAATTTTTTTAAAACGACTTTAAATTACAAAAATGTAAATTTTCTTTAAGCATACGACTAAAAGCATTAAAATGACATGTACCAATCGATGGTTGATCTGAAACCTTTCAAAACCATATGAAATATAAATATCAAAATAATTCAAATGTGGAACAGTACTGTTCACTTTTTCAAAAATGTGTTCGGTGGAAAAAATAATATTTTTGTGTCATAATTTGTTTAATGTGCAATCTGATCAACCCATGATATATTAATTATAGTTTAGTTCCACAATTTTTAATAAATATTGATCTGGTCCATCGGAAAGAAATTATATAATAACAACAAAAAACATTATATATATACAAATAAAATGATCAAATATATAAAAAAATTATCGATAATATATACAAATAAACTCACCATGCTTATCCTAGTTCTATATATGAAGCGTAGCAAGATATTAATTTGGGTTATTTGGACGACACCTAAATTATATCCATAATTAACCACGCCCTATCTTTTACGTTATAATGCTGCTTAAAAATGATAGCATAGATCGTTTTTCCACTACGAGTTAGATGACAATGATTTTGAAAATTCAGTAGGTTCATATTTTGAATTTATGTGATTACTTGGGACGTTGATCAAAAAAAAAAGTTATTACTTGAGACATATAAGCAGAGCCGGTCTTAGCTTTGTTGCCGATAGTCAATTTTTGCACCAGGGAGTAGTCGAACCTGGCGATTCTGCAAGTGACAAATTCTGTTTCAACCACTAGACTACGTAGTATTTTTGAAAATTTGGTAGCCGGTTGACTTATTATAAACTGGCGGCTGGAAGCATATGCTTCACCCCCTTATAGCTAAGACCTGCTCTGCATATAAGAAAACTAATATAATCAAATTGTAGGCGATTTTTTTTCAAGCATAAATTTTATTAAGAGCCCACGTGATTGGTTGAGTGTTTTGCACTTTCTATATTCTCACATGATTGTTATCCCGAAATTAGTGAAAACGGAAATGAATATGGTGCAAATCACGAAAATATATAGAAATAGATCGTCGACTACGATTATGTGAGCAATAATTTAGGGATTAATTGAGAAATGTTTTTCAATATTTGTCCAATTTGGGATATGAATAATTTGTCAACCAAAATCTAAGATTCACGTTATAACTATCGTATATTATTCATTAACTTCTTACTATACGTGTAGGGTTGGACGATATAGTGATATTTAGGTATCTTTGTTGCTAAATTAGAAAGATTTTTGAGTAATACCAGTTTCCTATACATAAACCTAAACACAATTAATTTGCATATAAGTTAGGAAAACTAAATATACGTTACCAATTTATTGTGTAATCAAATTCATTAAAAGTGATGCACTTATGCGTATATTTCGTGATAAATGTACTATTGTTAGATTGCTCCCCATTCAGAAGTTCAACTAATGTGACCGTGAAAATGGATGTATTCATATACATTACACATAAGGAAAGTTTTTAAATTTACCTCTTGACCAAGTTAGACCGAGATTCGCAACTGACCGGAATTACGGTTTAAAACGAAAATTGTTATATGGAATGTTTATATTGTTTGAAATATATTATTCAAAAACCTTACACCGTGAAGAAAAACATAATACAACAAACCATATAGATATCAGTGTATGAACAGGTTTGGTTTGGTATAACCGGTTTGAAATCATTAATTGAATAAGTTCAACCGGTTTGAAATTGTGAATTGAATAAATCAAACGGTTCAAAGCCTCTCACTGGATCTATTACGAAAGCCCCGAATGAAATCCTGGCCCAGTTTTTGTTACACCGAAGCCCTAACTCTCACTTTGTGTATATATATATATATATGTACTTTCTCTTCTTTTGCTTTTTGGTCAGAGACTTAAGATTTAGTTCTGATACCAAGGACGAAGCTTACGAACTCAATCGTTTGTCTTATTATCATTCTTTTAATCTTTTTTCAGATCTACAAATGATCAATTCTTTAAATCCCTTTTTCGTTTGTTTTGACTCTTAATCCCTTTGCAATTCGTTTGTTTTTAGATCTACAAACTTGCTTACAGTTTTTTTTTTGTTTTTTGAGTTTGAGTTTGGGTTGTTCATATGATTCTTTTGATCCTTTTTTTTCAGATCTACAAATTATCAATTCTTTTAATCCGTTTTTCGTTTGTTATGACATTGAATCCCTTTTGCAATTCGTTTATTTTCAGATCTACAAAGTAGATCTTCAATATTTTTTTTTTCAATTATCTCGTCAAGCTTCCCATGATCCGCTGGCAGGCCTCGTTTGATTTGCTGGACCATCCCACAATCCGCTGGTAGGCCTCGTTTGATTTGATGGCCCAGCCCACAAACAGGGCATCATTTGATGGCCCAGCCCACACCCATGGCCCTGAGCAAGCAATCCACGATCAAAGATTGACCTAGTTCACCGACCTCTATATAAAAAGGTAGTTACACTGTTCAGCTCTCATTTTTATAATCGGACATTAACTAATTCAATATGTTTCGTTTGTCTACCATCACTCTTCAGCGAGTTGTTTCCAGGGTTTCTCTTCCCCTCCATGTTTCTAGGGTTTCTCTTCCCCTCCACCTCTCTAGGGTTTCTCTTCCCCTCCACCACGCTAGGGTTGCTCTTCCCCTCCACCACGCTAGGGTTGCTCTTCCCCTCCACCTCTCTAGGGTTTTTCCTCTTCACCTCTCTAGGGTTTTTCCTGTTCACTTCTCTAGGGGTTTTCCTCTTCACATCTCCAGATCCCCATTCTCACCTCTCTCTTTCTCACATCTCTCTCCATTTCCCCTTACACCCTTTCCACTCCGGTCAAGCTTTCCTCTCTCTCCTCTCTCACCGGCCTTTTCACGCAGCACTCCTCAGGTTTGTTGTTATATCTGATTCAACACATTTTTTTTATATATCATTTAGTAAAAAACCCTTCTTTTATTTTTCAGCGGTCACGCTTTCCTCTCTCCCCTCTCTCACCGGCCCTTTCACGCAGCTCTCCTCAGGTTTGTTGTCATATCTGATTCAACACATTTTGTTTATATATCATTTAGTAAAAAAACCTTTCTTTTATTTTTTAGGGAACCGGTGGCGGCGCCGGTGGCACCACCGGCGGTGGCGGTGGTGCAGTCGTCGGCGGCGGTGGTGGCGCCGGCGGTGGCGCCGGCGGTGGTTGTGGCAGCTGCAACTGCATTGGTGTGTGTCAGTATAAACCCTTAATTCCAAGACTCAACTTTGGTTTCAACGTTGCCTTCAACATCATTTACCGTTTCGGTTGGTGGTCGGTAGCTTTGGCTTTCTTGTCTGATCTTGTGACTGAGGAGAATGTAAAGCATTTTGCAGAGAGTATGATAAGGATCTGCGACCCGAGCTTAGTATAATAGGGTTTCAGTTTTAATATATCTTTATCTTCTACTTTGATGAATCTGTCTAGGTTTAAGTTGTAATAACTTGTCTTCTTCCACTTTGATGAATCTGTCTAGTTTTAATATCTTGTATCTAGACTTTTGGTTTTCTCCCATAAGTTCGTTCTTTTATGGAACTTTTATATAATGGAAAGAGCAAGACTTTTGTTTTTTCCCATATTGCAAAGTTGTTTTAAGAAAAAGAATCCTGAATAAGACAAATATCTATAACGTTTTCAGATAAACAACACTAATTAATGGACAAGAGTAGTAAAGTGAAAAGGGGTTACATTTGGTGACAATGCTCTCAAAACGGACCAATAAACGAGAGGAGCTCTCTAGGTGTGACACGGCGAGATACAAAATGAAAGAGACAAAAGATCATCCAATAGTTTGATAAAGGACAAAGGCTGTCTACTACTAGTTATCTATAGACCGATAAAGTACTCGCACGTATAAGCTTGATCACCAAGCATTTGGACAAGAAAAGGACAACTTGTGGGTTATAAAAAAGAAAAGATGATAGTTGTAGTTTTCAATTTTTCTTTTTATTTTTAAAATTATTTGGAACTTGTGCGAAGAGGGAACTAGACAGCCCTACTATAAAAGAACTGTGTTTGTTGTTCAAAAACAAAAAAAGAACTGTATTTATTGATTTAATTATTTATTATCTTAAATACTCCCCATTCTGTTTGTAAACTTTTTTAAAACTCATATTCCTTTTCAAAGTTTTATATTCACGAAAAAAAAAAAGGGAAACTATCGAATACGAATAAGTCCATTTGGCTGAACAAAATTCTCTTATGCAAGGTAAGCTTTCAAGTTCCATCGTAAGAATTTTAATTGGCAACCATCAAAACAATATTATGAGTTAGTTTACTAAAGAGGGATTTTACATTTTCAAATTTTGATTCCTCAAACTTTATAGTAACAATGATTGATACACGTGTCATCAGTCAAATACAATTTTGATTCCTCAAACTTTATAGTAACAATGATTGATTTTACATATCGTTTCTTCTCTCTTTGGTGAAAGTTGTTAGAATCTTTTTTTATTAGTGTTTGATCTTTTCATATACAAATATAATAAAACTTACCGCTATAAATTCTTAGCGACAAAAATTCAACCGCCACAGATATTATGTTACGTTGATGATAGAATGAACACTAAGTCACTAAGTCTAGAATAAAGCTGTCAATAAAAGCCTGTATTTGAAATTCAAAAAGAAAGCATCTTGTAGAATTATTTAAGAACAACATGCTAAATGCTAATAGTTAATTTTGTTCAAAAACACGTTGTCGTCTTTAATAAATGATGCTAGCCTAGAAGTCTACGGGCCATCCATCTCCAACAAAAACATCAAACCACCAAATTTGGATGATTTCATCTCCAACAATACACCAAATTTGGTATAATACGATTCATCACACCAAAACTTTAAAATACATATTTTAATATGTTTCATTTAATTATAATATAGTTCAATTGCTATAAAATTTGTAATTAGATAAAGTTATATTGTATTATTTGTATTTTAAATTTATTTTCACATAATTAAAAAATCTAATTTTATTTTTAAATTTATTTTGAAAACAAATTATTAAATGACTATAATCATTTATCACTTACAAATAATAAAAATATAAATAATAATCCAGACGTGATAAAATAATTATTTATCAATCACAACTAATAAAAATATAAAAAATTTAAAATTAAAAATATAAAAAATATTATATTATCTTGGTGTCAATTTTTGTGTCATTGTTGGAGATGACAAAAAAAATTTGACACTAAAACACTAAATTTGGTGTAATTTCAACACTAAATTTGGTGTCATTGTTGGAGACGCCTTAAGTTTTAAAAATTGACCCGTTGACTTCCAATTTTGTGTGTATAGTGAGTTTTTGTTTTCTGATTTTTTTTATAACTAATTTGTGTTTTCATTTTCTTTTGGTTGCGAGTTCGATTCTCACTAAATTCAAAATAATATAATTTAACCACGCGTATGTGGTCAAGGCGTTTCGTGGATCACTAAAGAAACTCGAACTCGAATCCGCACCACACCAGATTTTCACGCGCGTGGCAACTGAAGTTTTCATACTCTCTCAGGAAAATGGTTTACCATTTTTTTATATGAACTGGGTTTTCATTATTTCAAACAGGTTGCAATATAATTAAATTTGCGCTGAAGAGTTTTTAGTATTTTATTTTAAGTTTATCCACTTCACTCAACCACAAAAACGCTCCAAGTTCACCAACCCAAAATGCATGGTAACAACTGTTGAGACTCGAACACTTCTACCTTTTGAAAAAAAGATTTACCAGTAGAGCTAACAGCTCCGGGGTAGCACATGTCATTTTGAACCTTTTTTTCAAAGTTCGCTTCGTTTATATCAAAAGGACAAGTTGATATGTATAACTTCACCATAAATAACAGCGAGCTTTGGTTAAGGACAAGGATTTGTCTGGATAATGGTATAAACGGTCCGTACAATAATGCGGTTTCCAATAATTAATTAAGGCTTCTGGAAATGACAAGTGGTGGCTTATCATCACTTTGGCACATATTTTAACAAACAATAACTTTTCAATCAACAAACCTCTTAATGTCCACCTTAAACTGAAATCCTAAATAACAGCCAACGAGCTTTAGCCATGTGGTGTTGAGAATCAAACAATCAGTCTTTTAATGTCTTCTTTTGAACCCCAGAAAGGCTTTCACACCCACTTTATTTCCCATATATATGGACATAGTTCCTAAAAAGCAATACTAATTGGATTATCCATTTTATAGTACTAAAGCCATTATTATAATCTTTTTTAAATACTTTCTGATGTGTTTGTTTTGTGTGTTTGTGTCATATCTTGGGTTAAATATTAATTATGGTGGAACCAGTAATGAGCTCCGTTGGCGTTATATTAGTAATTAAATGAATAATTTATTTGAATTATGCTTCCAATGAGGACATCACTCGATCTATAGTATGAAACATTTTATTTTATTTACTAAAGTATGAAAACAGTTTTACTTATTTATGTTTAGATTATACTCCACTCCGACGAATTATTTGCTTTCTTTAAATAAATCATAAAATAATAAGCATCCATATTTATGAATAATCTACAAAATAGCATTACAATCCCAAAACAGACAAAACCAATCAAATTGAGCGATTTGTTAAAACGCCGTGACATATGATCAAGCTTCTAATAAAAAAAAGCCGATCATATATCCTAAGGGAAAATCGCATAAAAAACCTTGAAAGTGTCACTTACTAACACTTTAAACCATGAATTTTTTTCACTAACACTTTTAACCTTCAAACTGATATTTTTATCATAAAAAACTTCAAAAAAAGAAAAATGACCGGCTGAACAGGTTAAAAACAGTTTTTTTTCATAAATAATTATTTAATTAATAAAATAAACAAAAAAATTAATAAAAATCGAAAAATTAACAAAAAACTCATAAATTAAAAAAAATTCAAAAAATAAATAAAGATTTAAAAAATTAAATAAAAAAATAAAAAAAAATCAAAAATAAATAAGATCAATTTAAAATGGAGAAAAATAAAAAAGCATAAATTTCAAAAAAAAATGAAAATTCAAAAAAAAAATTCATTTGAAAATGAATTTTTTTATCAATATTCATTTTTAAATATAATGTCAGAAATTATCATTGGAGATATGCCAAAAACCGTATCATTGGAGATATGCCAAAAACCGTTATTTCCGACATATCTCCAATGACGGTTTTTGGCATATCTCCAATGATAATTTCCGACATTATATTTGAAATGGAAATTTTTTTTTTTTGATTTTTTTGAAATTTATTATTATTTTTCTATTTTAATTTGATCTTATTTATTTTTGAATTTTTAGTTATTTTTATTTAATTTTCTAAATCTTTATTTATTTTTTTCACTTTTTTTAAATTTATGAGTTTTTTGTTAAATTTTTTGATTTTTATTAATTCTTTTGTTTATTTAATAATTAAATAATTATTTTTTGAAAAAATAAACTGTTTTTAACCTGTTCAGCCGGTCATTTCTCTTCTTTGGATGTTTTTTATGATAAAAATGTCACTTTGAAGGTTAAAAGTGTTAGGGAAAAAACTTCAAGGTTTAAAGTGCTAATAAGTGACACTTTCAAGGTTTTTTATGCAATTTTCCCTATATCCTAAGATAATATCATACCCCATTTGTTTTATTTAATTATTACACTTAACACATGCCTTTCCCACGTATACTTCGTGTTAAATAAAGTAACGATTTTTATAATTTTATTCAGAAGTTGCCATTATTATTTTTTTGGGTGTAAATGTTAAATTCATACCGAAAAGTTTTCATTTTACAGAGTTGTTGCTTTTTTTTTTTTGCTAAATTGTAAATATCATTAGAATGAAGAGAAGATTTTACATGAGCAAGATCTTAAGTTTTAAATCCATCTTGGCAAAAAAAGGAAAAACAAGATGGATCACCAATAGACTAAAGCTTTTACACAAACAAGGTCATCTCAACCAGCAGGCCATAAGCGAATGGAAGGCCTTCCTATGCTTCCTTGCTGAGATTATGTTTCTCATCTCCTTATCGACAAAGTAAAATACTGATGCAGCAGGGAGAGAGATGTGGTTGTGGATCAAATTGTTTCTTTGTTTCCAAAGATGAAAAATGATCGTTTGAGTAGCGAGCTTCCGCAAGAGCTTCAGCTTCACAGGCGCAGCGGCTCTTATCCAAGATAGAAGTTCTGACCAATCCATAAAGCTAGACACTGGCGGGCCGCACCTGACGAAGACCTCACTCCAGACGTCAAGGCTGTATTCGCAGCGCAGGAAAAGGTGGTCTCTGGTTTCTATGCTTCTCGAGCAAAATGGACAGTCCGTGGCGATGGCCATCCCCCAGGCCGCTAGCCTGTTCCTTGTAGGCAACCTGTCATAATTGGCCACCCACATTGTGAAAGAGTGTTTAGGGATCGCTCCCTTGAACCAAACCACGTCGTGCCATTCCACTTCCTCTTGCCTTGGCCTTAAGACCTCCCATGTCGTAGCAGACCTGAAAATACGCAAAGGAGAGTCACCAGCATGCCATTCATATCTATCATTTATATCAGAGGAAAGAGGAAGTGAAACAGTCGTTAGATAAGAGTGAAGGTCGACTTCCTGTTGCGATCTTGGGTGGGGAAGAACCCAAGCTGAACCTTGAATCGCATCTGCTACTACAGCATCACGTCTCAGCCGTAGGGCTCTTGGTCCATGCGCTCCTATGTGTGTGATCAGTTGACCAAGAGGAGACCAAGCATCGAACCAAAAGCTTGCATCGTTTCCGTTACCCAGCGACACTTTGCAGAACTGAAGAGCCAGTTCCCGGAGTTTCAATAACCTTTTCCAGGCCCAAGAGTCAGTAGCGGACGGCTCGATGGTCCAAAAAGATCTGTCCTGCAGGTGCTTATCCCAGTGCCAATCAGACCAAAGAGAGGGAGTTTTCGACAGGAGGATCCAGATAAACTTTAAACACAAAACTGTGTTCCACTCCAAAAAGCTGCGAACCCCTAAACCCCCCTCTGTTTTCGGTAAACAAACTGTATGCCAAGCGATTTTAGCCAAACCACGCTTCTCAATATTTCCTGACCAAAGAAACCGAGAGCTTAACATCTCAATCATCTTGATGCAACCCTTTGGCAGCATTAAAGCAGAAGCCCAAAAGTTGACTGTCCCAAAAATAACTGTTTTCAGAAGCTGCAGTCTTCCAGCAAAGGAGAGGAGCTTAACTGACCATGATTGAAATCTAAGAGTTATCTTGTTCATCAAAGGTGCATACTCGGCTATCTTAAGCTTTCGGCTCATCAATGGCAAGCCAAGATACCGGATGGGGAGAGCACCTGTGGAGAAACCATATCTTGCAATAGCTGTTTGCTCTCTTTGGTTAAGGCCCGTTGTAAATAGCTCAGTTTTAGTAGGGTTCATTTGCAATCCCGACCAGGAAGCAAAGTCATCTAGACACTCCGAGATACCATGTAAACTATCACTGCTCCCATCGAAAAATACCATGACATCATCTGCGAACATAAGGTGAGAGATCTTTAAGCTTTCGGTTCCAGGATGATAGCCAATAGCTCCCATCTCGTAGCGAGACATGAGAAGCCTAGACAGACATTCCATAGCCAAAACAAAGAGATATGGGGATAGGGGGTCACCCTGTCGGATCCCTTTGGTGCTATTAAAGAAACCTCCTGAAACCCCATTGACTGAAACAGAGAAAGAGGCGGTGGTCAGACATTCTGAGATCAGTAGAATGAAACTCTCCGGGACAGCTAGGGCGCGTAGTGATGCGAGGATAAAGTCCCACCGTACGCAGTCAAACGCTTTCCTTAGGTCGATTTTGAGCATACCACGGGGCGACAGAGAGTGGTTATGGTAACCATTCACTAGGTCCGTGGCCAGCAAGACATTCTCCGCTAGTAGACGACTTGGAATGAACGCCGACTGGGATTTCGAAATCATCAGTGGGAGAATTTCCTTAAGTCTAGATGCGAGCAGCTTAGAGATGACTTTGTAGACCATATTGAGACAAGATATAGGTCTAAAATCTGCAGTAGTGGAGGCATTCGGCTTCTTCGGAATAAGAACCAAGGAGGTTGAGTTCCACTGCTTCAAGATTTTACCAGATCTGAAGAATTCAAGGACAGCTTCAGTAACTTCGGGACCAATGATAGACCATGTCGCCGTGAAGAATTCTGAGGAGTAGCCATCAGGACCACCTGTTTTATTTCTAGGTAAGGAGAAGAAAGTGTTCCTGACATCCTCGCTGGTGAAGTTTTTTTCAAAACTTTCAACCTGATCCGCTGAACATTTGAAGTCGAACAGGAGGTCAAGATCGCTTTGGATAAACATTGGTGCAGCGACCGGGCCACCTAGAAGGTCAGAGAAGTAATCGACACAAAGCTGTTTCATACCCTCTTGAGACTCAATGCGTTCTCCTGTATCAGATATTAAGTAGTGGATGTGATTCAGAGCTTGACGAGAGGCCGCATATCTGTGGAACAGACGAGAGTTCCCATCCCCTAGAGATAACCAAGTGATGCGAGACCGTTGAAAAAAGAAAGCCGTCTCAGCAGCTGACAACTCCTCCCAGGTGCTAAGAGCTTGGAGCTCAAAAGAAGCATTATCAGTTGCTGGATCAGCAAGCATGGCCGATTGAGCCCTCAGCAAATTTTCGTGAGCCGCAGCTGTCTTTTTTTCGATACCAGAGAAGTTTTGGTGACTAAAGCTTCTGATGCACTGCTTGAGGAGTTTTAGCTTTCTAGACACTCTGAACATCACAGATCCTAGGACGTTGAAGGAGAACCAGTTCTCAGCGATCATATCCATGAAGTCCGGGCTCTGGATGAGAAAGTTGTAGAACCTGAACGGCTTCTTTGCTCTTATTTGTACCGGGTCAAGAGAGACTGAGATGACAGCATGATCTGAGAAATCCGGATTACCAAAGAAAGCAACTGATGCAGGGAAGGACGTGAGCCACTCCCCGTTTACCAGACAGCGATCGAGCTTCTTAGCTATTGGAGAGCTTTTGCGCTTGTTCCACCAAGTGAAGGTGTTCCCTCTGAAGTTCATGTCCTCCACATTTACATCAAACAGACACTGATTGAAGTCTCTTATCTTCTTGTCCATATTTAGCGTCGCTGGGATCGAATGCTCGAGCGGGTCTCTGATCTGGTTAAAATCTCCAAGAATGATCCATGCCTTCGAGCCTAAACCATGAGTAAGAGAGAGGTCCAGAAGTTCAGCCCATAACACAGACCTTTCTGCCGCATCATTAGATGCGTAAATGACCGAGACGATGAGGTTTGATTGAGGAGAGGGCCAAGCAACAGCGACAGTAACCATCTGAAGGGATTTTGAAACAACCGTAACCAAAAGAGACGGGTGCCAGATTAGCCAAATTTTACCCAGCGGCGAAAAAGCGTAGTTATCAACAGAAGACCACCCCGGGAAGATATCCGAAACAAATTTATTCATTTTTGGCTGCTTGACATGAGTCTCTAGCAGACCACCAAAAAGAGGCTTATTTTTCCGAAACCATTTACGAAGTCCACTACGGTGATTTAATTTATTGAGACCGCGGACGTTCCAACAAAAAATGTCAGTCGACATAACTTAATAGATTTTGGGGCCCCCGCCCCGTTTCCCTTTCTGACCTGAGAATCTTTTCCTGTTACGCACAACTTCAAAATCCGGCTCGTGCTTGCTAAACTCGCCTTCTTCAAGTTCAGAATCAGAGGACTCAACATCTGAGGAATCAGGTTGAACATCAGACTGACCAGAAAGGGAACTGCTCCTTGGCAGCTCTCTTTGCACCATCAAAGTAGAACCGCTAGTCTCGCCAATCGCCGTTTCATTTGTTGAACCAAGCCGTGAATTCTTTACAACTTCTACCTGAAGAGACCCTGATCTTGTGGCTTGGTTTGCAGGGGAGTTTGTTGGAACCCACTGAAAGGAACCACTACCCTCCAAAGATTTTGAAGCTCTAGACTGCTCCTGGTCATTTGGAGCTGAGCGAGCCGGCTGTGAGTTTGAATTGTCGTTCGACTGAGGCTTTTTGTCCTTAGATCTCCCACGCCGTGTCTTTTTCCCCGGACCATCCTGTCTAGGCTTCTTTTGACAGTGAGCAAGAACGTGATCAGGGGACTTACAGTAAGCGCAGGCTTTGGGGCTCTTCGGACAGCGCTTGGAGATATGACCGATCTCCTTACAAAGTTCACAAACCGGTGGCATCCAAGGACTTGATACCAACACTCTGCAGATTTCTCCTGAATCAAACTGAACATTAACTGCCTCTGGAAGTGGCTTCCTCGGATCAATGATGGTAAATACTTTGGCAACTTCCAAATTCGTTTTATTTGCAGTCGCAGGGTGGAGGAACTCAGGGTGGCCCACCAGTCCCGCAATCCGTTCCAACCCATCCTCATTAAAGAACTGGAATGGGACCTTTCGTAGCTCGAGCCAAATGGGGGCAGAGGTGAGCTCAGGCTTGACCGATACCACACCCGGCTCCCATTTATCAACAAACATCGTCTGGCCTTCTATTTGCCATAGTTTTTGATTGATAACTCTGTTCCTTGTCGCCGCATTAGGGATGCGGAACAGAAAGGAGAAGCCTTCCATTTTCGATACCACAATGTCTCTGTATTGTTTACTCCATATACCATTGACGATGTTATGCAGAGTACCTTGAGAAGGAGGGTCAGAATAGAATTGTCCAATGACAAACGGCTCCCAAGACTTCCTGTTCTTTTCGATGACAGAGTTTGGGATCCTAATACAGGCTTCACCCGAAGGTAGAGTGTATGCTTCACCTTTCTTCAATAGTCTTTTCCCAATACCCTTTGCGTGGGCGCACCAGTCAGGTTTTGGGGGCTCGTTGCTCTTGGCGGGTTCCCGGGGAGCTGCTTTCACTTCATTTGCTGGCTGAAGCTTTCCAACCTCAACATTCGCTTCTTTCGCTGGGTCATTCCTGGCCGTAAGGCTTTCAGAAGTTATTTCCACAGAAACTAGCTGCAAGCTCAAAGGGACAATGGCATCAGCAGTAGGTAGAGGTAAAATAGGGGAGGGAGCTGTTTTAACGTCGCCAATAGTTAGCTCAACCGGAGCTAGAACGGAGGAGCTCCTTGGAGAGACAGGGCTCGACTCAGTAGTAGCTAGAACTTTGGATGTGGATGGAGCCGCGTTGTGATCGAAGGTAACAGGCTCATCCTGGTCTGCGCCGGAGGGGCTCTGCGACGGTGCGGAGCTCGACTGAGGCACAATTTCAGGGGATTCATCGGCGGAGGATGGATCAGTCGGAGAAACGACGATCACTGTCTTTCCAGGTGAAACTTCAACGGGGCTTTCGGCCAGATCTGCATCTCCTTCGGATTGTTGAGCAACCGCACCGGCGGGGAGGCCGGATTGGGCATCAGAAACAACCAGGTCGGAGTTTTTTGCGAGATCCATCGCGTCAGATTTCAGGAGGACCGATTTCGATGGAGAGGGATCCTTGAGAGGGGGCTTCGACGGAGATTTCTTAGGTTTCTTCTTCTTCATCTTCGCCGCCAGATCGGGGGACGACGGTGAGATGAGGCTGAGCTGCCGACGCCTGATAAGACGCCGGTGAGTTGCAAGGGAAGGCGACACGGTGGAGGAACGGAGAGATCGCCTTGGGAGTCGTCCAAGAGAGAGAAAGTTACCCTTGTTGGTTGGTAATATTATTATTATCTAGAGTTGTTGCTTGGCAACTTATTTCAAGAGAAAGGAGATATAGTCATATAAAAACTACAGAGGAGGAACACTAAAACAAAATAACAACTTAGAATAGAAACAGAGCCGTCAGAATGATGAGGGAAAGATAACAGTCTGTCCTGCATTATCCGATTCACCGAGAAAAATATAGCTGCCTCTGACAAAGATTCATTCCGAAAGATCCTTGCATTTCGCTCTCTCCAAGTGGTGTAGACTATTACTTGGAGAAGGAGCTTGAGAATGATGGTCGAGGTCAGAGAAGTACCGAACCTTTAGAATTCTTGCCATAAGATAGTTTGGTGCTTGAAGAATGCACCATACCTGCTTACCCAATAAAGTTTGATTGAAGCTTTCTATATCTCGAAAGCCTAATCCACCTTTTCGTTTTGGTTTACATACTCGTTTCCAAACGTACCAGTGTAGTCCCGTTCTGTCTCATGATCCCCACCAGAACTTAGCCAATATCCTGTTGATGTTTTCACAGATTTTTGTAGGTAGTCTGAAAACAAATGTGTCTATTATAATCAATCTTTTTAACATTTTTCTTTATATTCTTAGAATCTCAAGTTAACTGACACATATATTTGTATCGATGCAAAATAATCGTATTCTATAATGGCCCCCAAATTGATAGAAGAGCATAAAAACCAAAAAATGCTGTTTCATAATTTGGTTAAAATTCTTCAGTTTAAATTTTGTCGGTTAGTAGTTTTATTTTAACTTTTAAATGTATAGAACTCTCTCGCTAAGACACACTTAACTCGCGAGAGAGGATTCGAGGATCTCTCTATACTCGTTGATCCAGACCTTAGATTCGTTCAATTGTTTCTCTTCTCGATTTGATCACGAGATCTACCACCACCAGATCTGGTTCAGGAACGAACGGCAATCGCCAAAAGTTCAAATTTGGAAACTGGCAGAGTCTGAATCCGTCTTATTAATCGCGCTTGATCGGAGATGTCGATTTCAAATCCTGTTACACCTGGGCTAGTACGTCTTATATTCGTTTAGATTTGGATCTTCTCTACTTCGTTTAGGCTTCTTTTACAGTTTGAGCTACTTGTTGGTTTGCTAGTGATACGAGAGTGATTTCGTTTTGGTAAATTGCAGATGTCGGTGGTGCTCGGGATTGTGCCGGTGATCGCGGCGTGGCTATACTCCGAGTATCTGCGCTATACGAAACATTCCATCTCCGCCAAAGCGTATGTTGATATAATCGTGTTTTTTTTGTTTTGTTTTTAAATTGATGTCAATTGGGTGGAAATTGGGAAAGATTTTGTGAAAGAAGATGATAAAGCTCTTTTAATAGAAGATGGTGGCGGAGGTCTTCAATCATCTGCTCCCAAAGCCAATGCCTCTTTTAGGTTACATTAGTTCTCTTCCTGAAGGAACCAGTAATCTCTGTTGTTGTTGTTTTCTTGATGCTTATCTTGGTTTCTATGCAGGTTTGTCCTCTTGGATGAGTCCTTCTTGGTTGAGAATAGGCTGACGTTAAGAGCAATGTGAGTCTTTGGGGTGTGTTTTCTAGAGTAAAGTTGAAAGGTTCATTCTTTTCTATTATTTTGTTTTTGTTTGCAGAATCGAGTTCGCGGTACTTATGGGATACTTTTACATATGTGACCGCACGGATGTCTTCAATTCATCCAAGAAGGTGATGATGATAATTGATATATTATACGAAATTATGGTTTAGTAGTTTCACGAATGGTTTATGTAGCTATAGGGGACTATACATTGTTCAGCAACATCTTATTACACTTATTTTTGTTTATCATTCAAGTTGGTTTTATGTTATGTTGAAAAATTTAGATTCTACAATTGTGCATTTGATATGTGACTGAGACTTGCATTGTTTCTATTTTGATGCAGAGTTTCAACCGAGATCTCTTTCTGTTCCTTTACTTCCTTCTCATCATCGTTTCAGCAATAACTTCGTTTACGATACATAATATGACAAATCAGCATTCAACGGGAAATCTATCATGTACTTGAATAGCCATCAAATCGGGGAGTGGAAAGGCTGGATGGCTTGCCCTACAACTGTTGATGCATCAGCTGGGAAGATTATTTTAGTTCTCAACGAAGCATTTAGTGCTTAATTTGCCTTTTCATTTGCTGTTACCTCATATCATTGTTTTCTTTTCCTGGTGTTGTAGGTCCTCTTTTTGATGTACCACTACTTTGCTGCTGCAGAGTACTACAATGCAATCCATGTTTTCATCATTTGCTGTTACCTCAAATCATTTACATGACACACAATACCACTATTAAACATGCAAAACCTAGATATACGTATGTTCAGTTTAACCATTGTTCAATTCCATTTCAAGTTAAAAAAATATCAACCATAACACAACTGCACTTAAAGAATTAAAGAAATTATTCACTCTTCTTCTTATGCATCTCATCACTCTTCTTCTTATGCATCTCATCACTCTTCTCCTTCATATACATCTCTTTGCTCTTTTTCTTCACTCCACATTCGTCAACCTAACCAATTGCAACATCTCAAGAATTTCTAACATCCCCGCGTTTGCGCGGGGCTAAGCCCCTAGTAAATTTAAAATAACAGAAAATTCTCAAAAACGCTGTAAATTTGTATCTTATCGTTTGTCTATTAGTGTATAAAAACATTATATTATCAGTTTAGGAAGAAAGCAAATATCATGTCTATAGTAAGTTGGAGACACATTTTGTCTACACTCTGATTAACGTGTTTACAACCAAATAGAGAACACAGAGTATAGTTAAAAAGTCATTAAGGAGCTTCTAATTATATCAAAGTGAACCAGAGGATAAGAAATAGCAATGAAACAAAAGCAAGGAAATTTAAACATTACGTAAGAATCAATTCTGTGTGTGAATAAACTACTGCCCCTTCCCCTCGACGTTACACTTATCGTTTCAGCCACTTTTATGAGTTTTCTCCTTCTTTATCCTAACCGAACACGATCCCTTTGTCACACAATTCATCTCTAAACTTTCAGCTACGTCTAATGAAAAAGGGGATCCACGCCTTTTAGCAGGTGTGAGATAGTCAGCCAGTACATGATTATACGAACCACATAGCTTAGATGTAGATCCCTGTTCACAAAACAATCATAATTAAAAATAAAATAAAAAAACAGGGCGTGTTGAAGATCGTATTTGAAAATGTCGATACCTCGGGTGGATATAACTGACTTGAAATCGCGCGACAATTTGTGCTTCCAGTATACTGTATTCAATAACATTAAAATAATTAATAACGTCAATATAGATTGACAATTATATCTGGTTAATCGACAAACCAGATTCATTCACATACCACATGAGAATGGTTGACAGCAAGCTCATAAATCATGTCCGTACTTGTTATAATCTTCAGAACTTTGAAAGGCTCGTGCGTGTACGGATAATTATCCTTATCAATATTAATCTTGAAGACATATGTTTTACCAACCAACTTTGTGAGAACGGCAGGGAGAGGACGTCCCTGGATCTGTAATAGTAATCATTTTCTGCTTTATGTAATCAGTTATACAAAACATAATATTAAGTAGAAATATAACCACAGCAGTGTTTCCACCACCAGTTAATGCAATGCAAGGTTGTCCAAGTAGTTGTTGTGCTAGGTTTTCGAGTAGAAGGAAATTGGTGACGCCAGTATTGTAAAGAACAACCAAATTTAACATGTACCTTTTGTATATATATAGGGGGATATTAGACAATATGTGTATCAGACACGGTCGTTTTTTTCGTAGTTCTTGGAAACTTACCTTGTATCGGGCTTTGGACTATAAGTTTTACACTTGACACAGTAGTAATTATGGAAAGTATTTAAATCATCAGCTCCACCAGCAGACCCGTCGTCAGACACTTTCAAAATTTCATTTCCGCAGACTTTGCAACTCAAATAGTACCACCTCTTATCAGTATCTATCGCAGCAATGGTACACGTGATAATACACATCTGAACCTGTACAATCTCAGACAGTTGGTCCCTACAATTTTCCATAACAATACATAGAAAATTATATAAATAAGATAGGTTCTTACATGTGTGGTGTCCAACACTTGTGTGATAGTCTTCCTTGGGGTGTCAACAAAGAAATCATTTTTTTCAGAAATATTCGATACCAGACAAAGTGGTTTTGAATCCATATGTTCCAAAGTGATCTCATCCTCTGGTAACCTATTAAAATGTACACGGAGAGATAATGAAATATCATCACACAGTTTATTAATAAATAAAAAACACTATAATAGTTCATATATTAATTACAGTTTCAAGAAAGCTTCAACCTCATCCATATCAGGATTCAAGGCAATATCAGAAATATTGTAGACGTTGGAAACACTACGTTCTGCTGTACATATAACAAAATAAAAAACGTTAGATGGGTAAAATTGCATAACAAATGTGTAAGTGAAAATGGATAATTTAAATTATATTGGTTCTTTAGTTCTATATAATGCTTACATTGGCAGACACTAATCTTCCCAAATCTGACAACGCATATCAAAGCACGGTTGATGCTGTAATTGATGCTGTAATGAAGGACATCACTAACCACCTCAGCATTATCACCCCACAAAACGATTGTGAGGCGCTGATCACTGAATTAAACATTAACAGAACGTACATAAGCATATTCTATAATCCAACCTTATATCTACAAAGTATAAACTAATGAATCGTTACACTTGATTCCTAAGCTGTAAGGACAACTTGTGGGCAGTACCAGCTCTGACCCAGTGCTGACAGTGCATTTGCACTGGGTCCACTATTTTTCGTTCAATTTTCTTAAGGAAACAAGGACCCTAAATTATAAAATCATATAATACAAATAATTCTTTACAGATTTGATGAGTTTAGAATTTTTTTTAATCATCACAGGGCCCAATTATTATTTGGGCCGGCCCTGCTTGTGGGTATCCTTGCCATCGACAGATATAATGTCCAAATTACTAAATCCAACGACCTGGCCGATAACGTCTAAAATATATGTATATACTAATTAAAGAAAGTGTTAGGCAACGCATAGATTTAACAATGAACATTATTAATGCGAAGAATGTAAACAAAAAAATGTCATATGTATACTCTTTTTTTTTTGATGAAATGTTAAATTTATTGATCATCATAGGAAAAAGAGTTTATGTACATGGTTGAATAAAGAATAAAATTTCTTATCTAGCTATGTGTTTGGAACCAATATTGCATTAGCCCCCTTAAGCGAGGCTTCTCCCAGTATCTCACAGACAAGAGTCTATTTCTTACTGTCTTGTCAATGACCTTCGCTAGCTGTTGAATCTGTCTTGGCTTCTGAGAGTGCCTCCTGTTGTTCCTCTCCCTCCATATCATGTAAACTGTAACTTGAAACACCAATCGAAGAAGGATGAAACGTGTCTGATCAAATCTTCCCGTTTGTAAATGATCAAGCGTGCTTTCCCAGTCAGGGTCCGCGTCCCTATCAAGCAGGCTTCCAACCACTTCTATCCAGAGTGTGAAGGTATAGGGGCATGCAAAAAACAAATGATCTCTTGATTCATGTGGTTCGCCACAAAATAAGCATCCTTGAGTTATTCCCCAGCTCTGCATACGGTCGCCAGTGGAAAGTCTGTTCTTTATTGCCAGCCAGGTAATAAAAGCAAAACATGGCACCCCAAGAGAGAACCAAACCACTTTGCTCCAGGTTGTTTGTGTCCTGTGAGTACGAATTTGATGCCATGTCGCTGAGGTAGAGAAAACATCGCAGAACTCATTCTCATTTTTCCGCCATAGGACAATATCATTTGCTGTTCTATCTTCCGCCAAGTGATGAGCCTCGATCATGTGGATTATGTCTCGCATTCTGACATCACGACAGCGACGAAATGACCAGTGAGCTCCGACCCTTACTTCAGAAATCAACGCAGACCTAGCAATACCCAGTTTTTGAGTTCCTATTTCACCCGCCACCTCTATCAAACGACCAGAAGGGTGCCATATATCAGTCCAAAAATGCACCAGCTGTCCATTGTGCACTTCCATACGAACGAACCGTTTTGCAAGGCAGCGCAGTCTCAATAACTTCAGCCATATCCAGGACCCCAGTCCAGTATCTCGTATATCCCAGAAGGATTCATTTCTCATAAGGTACTTCCTCACCCAATCAACCCAAAGAGACTGTGAACCGCTAAGCAACCGCCATATTAGTTTGAGAGATGAGACTGTATTTACCTCAGTTAATGGTCGGACTCCCAGCCCACCCTCTTCTAACGGGGAGCATACATCCCACCAGGCTACCTTCACTTTAGTAGAGTCACTTGGAGACCCACTCCAAAGGAACGCGGAACACATACTCTCTATATCATCCATACAAGCCTTGGGAAGGCAGAAAGCAGAGCTCCAGAAGTTTGTTGTACTGGCAATGACTGTTTTAATAAGCATAAGTCTTCCCGCAAAGGATAGAGACTTACTTGTCCAGCTCTGAAAACGAGCTCTGATCTTGGCCAGCATAGGTTCATAGTCATTTCTAGTCATTGTCTTGGTCGTGAGAGGGAGACCAAGATACTTTACTGGTAGAGCAGAGACTGAGAGACCCGTGGAGATGGCCTTGTCTTGCAACCTTTGTTTGTCCTTCCCTGCCGCAAACACTGTGGATTTGGCCACATTAATACAGAGACCCGAGATTTTAGCAAAGTTCTTGAACACTTCATGAGTACCTTTCAAGGACTCAGGCAATCCATTTGTGAAGACCATGATATCGTCAGCAAAACTGAGATGAGTTAATTTTAACGACGTGCAGTAAGGATGATATCCAATCCTTCCATTGAGAACTGCAGAATTGAGGAGTCTAGATAGAACATTACTCACGATCACAAAGAGGTATGGGGAGAGTGAGCACCCTTGTCTAATTCCCCTGGAGCTGGAGAAAAACCCCTCTAGCTCTCCATTGACATATGTATACTCACCAACCAAGTAATCAGTATAAAAGTTCCCATCTAAAATATCACTAAAAGCAACGGGATGGAAACCAGTCAATTGGCGAGGCAGCAGTTCTGAGACACGGACACGGGTTGAATTTGAAAACACTATTTTGTATGCATGTTTGTTGTTCGATATGCACCCACCGATGTCGTGACATTAAAATTTAATATCACCCGTGAACACCCCTCAAAAATGGGATAAAAGCAGGCGACCAAATCTTTATTAACAACACACGCATGAATTGTTTCTCCCTGCGACCAAAGCACAATGGATCATCGATCAGTAGTTATATACTATAACAATTTAGTTAAATTTGGTAGTACTATGAATCGATAAAAACTTACAAAAGAATCGCATAAGAAGCATTTTAACCCTTCTTCCAACTCATAACAATAATCATCATTAGTGTATAACAATAATACTTAAGAAATGAAAACAAACAATAATAACTAGTCAAAGCATATCATATTTTTTATAAGTTTGTGTTGAAAAACTTAGTCAAATTTAGTAAAACTAAGGGAGATAACATATTTTGTAATATGAGTTTTACATATCTTGAAGTTACTTATCACTCTTAAATATACAAGTTATTCAAAAACTAGTCTAGAAGACTTAAAAACAAGCGCGGAAGTCTTCTCGGATCAGTTAGAAACTTTAGTTAATGTGATTTGGGTTGATATTTCAGTTATTTCATTCTTGCTAACCAAGTAAACTTAGGGTTTTGGTAACTAGCATATAAAGTAAGTTTGTTTCACATTTATTCCTCATCTTTTCCCTCTGCAGCCGTCTTGGTCTCTGAGGTGAGTCTCTCTCTCTCTCTCAAAATCCGACCATGTATTTGATGGTCTAACTTTCGAGACTGATTTTGCTTTGGTTTATATCGGTATAACAAGGATCTCTGTGTTTTTTCTTTCAGGCATTTAAAAGATACAACATATCAACGTAAGCTTATTCTTTTACAGCTGTGGTTATGCAGATCTGAAGAACTAGTGTTATCTTCTCTCTTATTGTCCATTCTCGCTTTTTCATAATGTTTAAACTCAATACAGCTCCACGATTAGATCTTTACCGTGATATAACTATGTTCTAGTTGAGGATTCAATTTTTTTTTGTTATCTATGTTTCTTGGTTATGTGCAAGTCTCCTAGCTAGAATCTCTCATAAAAGTTTCCATGAGCAGGTAAGAGATAATGATTCCAGTTTTTATGAGGTCCGTCATGCCTCACTTAACTCGTGGAGTAACTAGATCCGCCCGTAGTGTTTCTTCATGCTCTAGAGACCCTAGTGCTTGTGTGTAAATTCTCTGCTTCCATCTCTTTTAATATTCTCGAGCTTTTATTTATGACTATTGTTTCATTTACAGGGGTTGATAGGCTTTTCCGGAATCCTATAACTTGGATTGGTAATTAATTGATATTACGTTTCCGTTAAAAATAACACACAAGTCACTTGACATTCACTTGACGTTTTCTTTTCTCCGTACGTAGTGGTTGGCGTTGTGTTTGTCGTTGGCGATTATAAAGACTATAAAAGAGACTGTAAAAGAGACACCCTCATAAGAGAAACCCACGAACTAGCAAGGGACGCAAGAGACGCAAGAGAAGCCGGAGAATCTAAAGTTAGATAACTAATTATGGATGTTTTGTTCTTTTGAGACTCAAAAAAATAAAATATTATAAGATAACAGGAAACAGTTCAGATATAACATCATATATAGCCTCTGCTTGTGAACGTAATTTGACAGTACATGTAAGACAACTACAAGAGAAGGTCTTTAACAAACACTTTGGTTACTTCAATTTTATGTTTGCGTGAAGTCAAGATATGTCCAATCACAAATCCACAGAAAACACCAGGTCCATAAGCTATTACCGCTGCTATCCAGTTAACCACTTGCTCTTCCTTCTCTGCTGGCACTTCTAATACAGGATTCTTCACGTGAGTTTCTCCACATATGTCTTCAAGACCGTATAGTTTAAGGTTGTCCATGAACGAAGAGCAACTCTGGTCTTGAAACTGTGTGCTTCTCGGCACCGGTCCTTCAAGAAGATTATGCGACACAAACGAGAGACCACCAAGATTTTGAGGGATTTGACCAGACAACTGATTCTTGGACAAGTCTAACGACTCGAGCTTTGTCAAATCTCCCAAAGACTGTGGTATGTTGCCTGTGAACGCGTTTCCCGACAAGTTGAGATGACGCAGCTCCTTCAACAGTCCTACAGACTCAGGGATGTTCCCACAGAAACTGTTTCCAGAGAAGTCTACGGTCTTGTAGTCTTGGTTGATCCTCTTAAACTCCATCTCCACTCCTTTATTAACTATCTCTATTGAGCTAATGTACGAGGCGGTAGCGTTCAGCACCTTCCCCATGTAAGGAACGTCAGAGATCATGAAGCTGTCGTCTTCAACCCCCACCGTGGTCATCTCAAGCCACTCGGAGAAGTAGAAAGTTGGTAACGTTCCAGTGAAGTCATTATGCGAGACGTCGATGACTCTTAAGCTTTGGAACTTTGCAGACACGTGCGGTCCGTGAAACTTGTTTGATCTGAGGATGAGGACATGTAATGACGGCAAAGATCCTAGCCAAAATGGAAACGTGTCTTTGATTCTGTTGCTTCTCACGTTCAGAAGCTGAAGACGAGTGCAATGGATCAAGGACTTTGGAAGCTCTCCTTCTAGCTGGTTACCGCTGACGTCGAGTGATATTAACTTGGTTGCATTATTAAATATATCTGGAATCATCCCACTGAAACTATTTTTACGTAGAACCAAATCCGTAAGAGAAGTTGTGGAGTTCTTTAAACATGGAGGGATTGAGCCGTTGAGCAGATCCAACGAGGCAACGGTCCTTGGAGAGCATTTGAGCTAAGATCCAACCACTTGACGTGTGTTTTATCTAGAACTTGTGATGATGGTCCAAAACTGTTGAAAGAGTTGTTAGAAAATGCCACCATAGTCAATCTCCTTATCCAACTTGGTACTTCCCCTTCCATGTTGTTGTTGGTGAGGCAAAAGTATTCTAGTTTGAATAATTTTGATAGAGACTTTGGTATTGACCCATTGAGATTGTTGTAACTAAGATGTAACTCTTCTAGGTTATGGTATTGAGATATCAGTTCAGGGATTGGACCATCTAAGTTGTTTTGAGCAAAGTTTAGAAACTGAAACCTAGATGATGAAGACACATTCCTAAACTTGATAGCTCCTTTAAAATGGTTTCTCTCCAAGTTAACAGATATTAGAGAAGGTATTGTGAATAAAGATGTGGGAAAAGGTCCAATAAATGAGTTTTCACTCACATCAAAGTACTCTAAATTATGTAATCCATAAATGAATTCTCACTCACATCTTGACTCTCTTAACTTTCAGGTCGGATATCCAAGGGTTTAGGGTTTAAGATTTAACGTTTAAGGTTTAGTGTTTTGCTGACGGTATTAAAAATATATTTATTAAAAAATTGTTATTTTCTTGCAACTATTATTATTAATTATTTATTTTTATCTTTTTATTTTAAAAACATAAAATAGTGTAACAATATTTTGTTTCCATTTTTGAAAGATATCAAATATGAAATAACACAATCCTATTGGTTGGTGAACCACTCTAACCCAAAAATAAATCTTTGGTAGTTAATCAATCATAAGTATCCCGCAAACGCACCAATTTCTAACCGCAACACCAGTCGTATAAATCTTTTAAAACCACTAGAAAGAGACCCTAGAAACCACAACTGATGTGCCATGGGGTAGTGCACCGGGCAAAACAGACATGCATGGCTTGAACATGGAAAGCAGTAAAGATATATGTTATGGGTTCTGGTAGACATCTAACTCATCATACTATCTATCTATCTATTAATATAAAGTAGAACGCAACTCTCTTTTTAGAGAGACACGTCACTAAATAAAGAGTGGAGAGCCTTCCACGTGTCATTCTCCTTTACGAGTCTAAGTTGCGTTTTGATTCAATTGTTTGGCTTAGAAACCCTCGCCCTTCCAGTTCTCCTTCTCATCAAGAAACGTATGCAGTTATGAAAATCAATCAACGACTTCCACTCCATGAGCTTCAATCCTCTTTATCACTCTGATTGAGTATATATAGAAGTTGCCATGTAGGTAGGAGAGCATTTTCTTTCTTTGCTCATGACTCTTCTTCCTCTCTCCCTCGATTGTTTTAATTTCGTCCCAATGGCGGCGAACTCGACGATCCGGTTACCCATTGGTCTATGGATCATCACAAGTTCCTGGGAATGGCTTCAACACACGAGAAATGTGGCCTTGATCTTCTAGGTCAGAGCCGTGCCCCTTCATTTCCCTATTTCAGTGACTGGAAATTCGATTACCAATCGGATCTGAAACCTAAGGTGAGTGATCTAATCTGGGCTGGGTTGAATTGATTTGATCTTACTAACTTTGGAAATCTAAAATTATATGTGTTACAGTTTTTGTCTTCTAATGAACCAACTCTTTTTACCACTTCTGCTAATGTCTAAATCAAAATTTTCAGATCAAAACTGTGAAACGGTTGCACAACGAGTGGGTAGAGAATGCAGATTGATGGGTTGCTGGATTTCTGGAAATATTTGAAGAAGGTTTCATAAGAAGGTAAGTCAAATTGTGAAGGCACTTTCAACTAACAACACATTTACAAGTTTATAGTAATGTTCTGTCTAAGCTTTGATTCTAAATAACAAAGGCCTTAAACGTTAACAGGAGACTGCAATCAGAGGGGGTATCCAAGAGAGGTTAATCAGAAAATTCCCAGAAACAAACTGGAGAACGGTGAGGATGATGACGCAGACGATCAAATTCTATGAAGAATATTTTGACCATGACTTGGGCAGGGATGAGGATGAATATGAACGACACTATGCGAGGATAAGGATGTTGAAGAAGAGGAAGAGAAAACTGTTAAGACGGATGCAAAAGACAACAAGATCATTTTACCCATGACATGGTTACTAAAATCCCTTAGTCTCTTACTCTATCTCTTTTTATCTAAGTAGAATGCATCTACTTGACATATAATATCAAATGTTTAGAAAGGGATCAAGTGTTGCTTTCTTGATTTCGATGAGAAGATCATATATGGTGTCTTGACCCTGATCTCTTGCTTGACAGGAAAGGAATTGAAAAAGGCATTGTGCATGATAACGATGATGTAATAAGTCGAGAAAATCACAAGGTCTTGAAGAACAAAATAGGAGGTCAACCTCTATTCATAAGTCACGGTTGGATCAAGTGGGGATGACCTAGACACCATGGCTGAGCCATTGCCAAAGGTTAACAAGAAGGGTGGTCGGATCAGTTACATGATCAAGCCAAGGTTTATGAGCTTCAAGCCATGTTTGCAGGGAAAGCAACATATATAACCCACTACTCTACAATTCGTGGCCTTACTTTCATGGTTTCAAGGAAGCGACAGGCTTCTCAAGCATTAAAAAGTGATCTTTGAGTGTGTGTTTTAAGATATGTATTTTTGGTCAATGTGTTTAGAGAAGCTTAATAAGTTTTGTAAAATTTTTTTTAAGAGAGAATAAACCTCTATTATATGTCACGATTTTTTTATGGAGTAGGAAGCATAGAAGAGAAGTGGAGAACAGTTGTAAACTCATTCATGAGTTTTCAAAGAGTTGAGAAGGTTATAAAACACTTTCTGAACAGCCATAAATTAATTGAAATTCTTTTTAATAAAAACATTCCGTTAAACATAATTATGCCCCACAATTGATCTCGCAATGGAGTTTTAACTTAATACTAGATTTTGACCCGCGCTTTCAAAGCGCGGATATATTTATTGTTTGATAACTTTTTTTAATTGAAAGAATTTTTTTAATTTTTATATTTTATGTATAATATTTATTAAAATTATTATAATTTTTGTTAACTGTATTGAATTTGTGAAATTAACTATACACTTGTACCATAGCCATTTCACACATTAATTATAAATTTAATTCCTAACTTTCATAACATATTTTTTTCTTCTTAGTTTTGTGACTATTGTCCAATAATATATAGTAATTATTGCTCAAATTATATACTAAACAATGATATTTCTGTTTTTATAATATCAAATTCTAGTTCCAATTTTTAGTATAAAAATGTATATTAATATTATCTAATTAAATATCAATTAGGCAATCAATTTTAATGATAATATTATTAAAACAATATCAATTTAAAAGGCCCATAGTAATCAAACCAAATGTTAAAAATTATTAGATTTTATTAATAGTCGAGGCCCAAAGCTTAATTTTAAAACATCTTAGACAAAAAACTCATTCACCTTTGGTGTTGTTTTTTTCTTTTTTTTGCTGTCGAGACCTTTGGTGTCTCTTTCTGGAAAATTGAAAGCTGGAAAATATCAGAACATTCTCTCTTTATTACCACCGATTGTTCTGGTCTTAAACTCATGGATCTGTAAAACTCAACTCCGACCGTTCAGGTACTTGTATAATATCATATTTTTTCTTCGTAATGTATAGATACTGGTAGGGCTGTTCAATATGGTAAAACCGAACCGTACCGAACCGAACCGAACCGAAATAGACAATATGGTTTGGTTTTGGTATATACCATATAAACCGAATGGATATAATTTTATAAAAACCGTAGAATTTGGATATGGTTTGGTATATAACCGATTAAACCGAATAAACCGAACAAAACCGATTAAAAGTAGAAACATATAAATATGTATCTATTTTAAAACAATACATGAAAATCTATTTGTTACATAAGTTAAATTTGTGTTAATAACTATTACCATAATTTTATAGTAATAAAAAACCTTAATTTGTAAAACATTTGAACTATAATTAAATAACAATACATCGCAATTCATACATCTTATTTTCTAAGTCTTTTTTTGATCTTTTTGATTTATTTTAGTCTTCACTTAATTAATATGAAGATTATAAATTTGATGGACAATAATTAATGGAAAATTTTCAATTGAAAAAACATGACTTTAATGAACACTAAATATGGAAGAGTGGAAAAACTTTTCTTTTATGTTTTTGTTTTGTTTCATATTTTTATTTTCAAAATTTCAAGCTTTGATTTTAGTTATAGAATTGATTATTTTATTTGATGGTAGAAGCATTTTTACTTTTTTGTTCATCTATTTGAACATGTAATATATTTTTAATAAATGACTGTGTTGACAATATGACTCTAAAATTCATATAATATGATCTCAAACAAAATAATTATGTTTTTTGGTATAAAACCGAATAAACCGAAAACCGACGGTATATAAACCGAACCGAACCGAAGTAAATATGGATTTAGAATGGTAGTTATATTTTACTAACCGAAATACCGAAAACCGAAAAAAACCGAACCGAAACCGAACCGATATCCGGATTGAACACCCCTAGATACTGGGATCATCTGTACTATTTTCGAGCTGGAATCTGAAAGATTTAAAATTTCTCATTTTATAAATCTTTTGCATGTCAGATTAGACTCCTCCGTTTATTCCGATGGTCGATCTAAGGATCGAAGAGCAAGTCAAAGATCTGATAAAAGCATGTAAGGTTTTGAAAGCCCGATTGAACTAATCTGTTTTAGTTAAATCTATTGCTTACTCTTTCTTTTTTCTTTTTTTTAGGAAACAAAGTGAAACAGAAGCTTCAAAACTCGGTAGATTCACCGAGGATGAGAAGAAAGATGAGTCTGAGATGGTTGTCGATTGTATCATAAGAAGTGTTGGAAGACAACCAAACGGTAAATATAATATCCCCTGTTCTTGAGATTTGTAAATACCAAATATCAAATTGTAACGTTTTTTTTTATTTCAGATTTCTTATGAATGTGAGATTGGAATGATCTTGAAGAGTCTGAAGACGATGTGAATCGATCAAAGACTACGAACTTTATCCTTCTATGAAGGAAAACATGACTTCAATATAAAAGATAAGTTATTTTCAGAAAGTTTGTCTTTTTTACATTAGATATAATGTATCTGCCATTAGAACCTTGACATGAACAATCTTGTTAGTGTGCCTTGGCTTCAAGTCGCTGATGGCGGTGATTTCTTCAATAGAAGCCATTTTTTGGTTTGAGGTATGAGTTTGTTTAGGAAAAGGCTTCGGTATTTATAATAGGAAGAGGTAATAGGAAGAGTATATTAGGTATTCGAAAACTTGTAGGCTACTCTAAATATTTGCGAGATTTTTATAGTTAATAGTACTAAATGCAGTTACCAATTTGAAACGGTTGAATATTCTGTGAGTAAGTTACATGCAATCTAGATTATAGATTGATTTTTTTTTGAACCGTTAATGTAGCTTCTGCGTATCTTTTTTTTCTAATATTAGTTGTACATTTATTTTAGAAATACCATAATTGTAGCTAATTCATATCTTCCACATTTTAAATCGGAAAATCATATAGGGAATATTATGTTGTTAACATTATTAATACTTGCCGCAATTTAGGAGACTTTTAAAATTGATTACGAAATGTAGAGAATGATTTGAATTTTTTTTAGTTAGAATAGATATGGGATCATGATAGGGAATATTATGTTGTTAGATCGTATCATCTTTTTTGTATATTTATTTTTACATTTATTATAGGTATCAAATAGGGAATATTATGTTGTTACTATTGTGAATACTTGCCTAAATCTTGGAATTATACCCTACTTGTCAAAATCTATGAATACCTTACATCTTATACGCAATATAATTATGTTGTTATTTTTTTTAAAAAAATACGGAAATTAGGGGATGAATTGAAAAATAAACATCTTTGATTACCTTATTTTTGGTTAGATTAAACTGTCCATCATTATACATTGCATTATGATAAGCAAATCATAACATAGAGGTAGGTGTCATGAATCATCTAAATAAGCATGTGAACAGGCTCCATACATTTTTGAGAATCTATACATTATATTGATCTTGGATAGTGTTTTGTTTAGAGTTCTAACCCCGAAAACTTTATATTTCAGGGTATAGAGTTTGATGATGTCGATGGGCTTTTCAGGGTATAGGATTCGATGGGCTAAACGTTATATTCTGATTGGTTTATAAACGCATGGGCTCACTCGATTTGGGCCTAAGTTGCTACGTGGAATCGTTATGGATAAGTGATTAAAACAAAAGATTTCTGATTGGTCTATTAACATGGACGTTTTTTATTAAAAAAAAAAAAGAAAATGCAGTGGCATTTAGTTGTAAATATATTGAAAAGATAGGGGCAGAATCCTATTAGGGATTCTGCTTTAATAGTATAGATTTCACATGATTAAAAGGCTCATTGCTCACAACAACCACAAATTCAATTCAGACATGATAACATATAAACAATTGTTCTAAAAACATATAATGTTCTAAACCCAAACAAGTATCCATTTTGTAAAAAAAAGATATACAAAATACACCATAAAAATTCTAAACTTCAGAAACAATTGTTAATAGTGAATTAGTCAAACTGAATGACAATGTACCCAAACCACGGGGTCCTTAATGTCATGAAGCTTTAACTAAACTATCTACTATAAAGTCATTCAATAATTATAGTAACACACAATTGACCAACCAATTATGGATTACTAATTATAAAAAAACATACAATAAGAACACCACATATATCTCTTACGTAATCACTACATATCCTAACATTATTTAAAAAACCATAAAAGTTAATATATAATAATCTTGCAAAAGCTTACATAAAAACCACACAAACAAGATACATAATAATCATACATCACCCCAATATTTTCCTCATCTATATTTTCCTAATCTATATTTACAAGTTAGTTTGCTTCTCACGGGTTTATTTATGGTCATCCAACTTCGGAAAATCACAATAAATAATGTAATGCCACATTCAATTTTTAATGTATAATTAAAACATAGATTACTTAACAAAAGAAAATCATTTTAAAACTTTTAACCAGGAAAAATCATATTTTTAAAAATGACAAGTAATATTATCTTAGAAAATCATATCTAAACTTTCGAGATAGCATGGTTGATGTAATATGTATATTTTTAATTAATAAAAATGTATATTAAATATTTACTCTAACTATTAAAATTATTTTTTTATTTTCATCCCGCCAGGCGGGCCGACCCTAGTTTCTGTATAAATAGTATTATACAAATCGATTTAGCGTTAGGCCATTGAGAATATTCAGAAATCCGAGGAAATAAAGATCGTTGGTTTGCATTAATATGTTTGTAGTCCAAGGCATAATATTCCGATTCCGTAAACAAACCATCTTTATAAATTATGACATGAAATAAGGAAATTAATACAAACCGTATATATATATATAGCTTACATTAGGGACATATAAAATAAGGAAATCTGAGAAAATAAAGTTAGTCGATGAAAATATTCTCTTTGTAGTCGAAGGCAAAATATTAACTTTCTATATACATATACACCGGAATCCAAAATAAGTACTTCTGAAATTAGGAAAACTATACTTCTATACTAATAAAATGAGACTTTTGAAGCTCTAAGGATAGTCGATGGAAATATGTGATTTGGGTTGATATTTTCAGTTATTTCATTCTTGGTAACCAAGTAAACTTAGGGTTTTGGTAACTAGCATATAAAGTAAGTTTGTTTCACATTTATTCCTCATCTTTTCCCTCTGCAGCCGTCTTGGTCTCTGAGGTGAGTCTTTCTCTCAAAATCCGACCATGTATTTGATGGTCTAACTTTCGAGACTGGTTTTGCTTTGGTTTATATCGGCAGATAACAAGGATCTCTGTATTTCTTCTTTCAGGCATTTAAAAGATACAGCATATCAGCGTAAGGTTCTTTTACAGCTGTGGTTATGCAGATCTGAAGAACTTGTGTTATCTTCTCTCTTATTGTCCATTCTCGCTTTTTCATAATGTTTAAACTCAATAGAGATCCAAGATTAGATCTTTACCGTGATATAATGTTCTCGTTGAGGATTCAATTTTTTTTTGTTATTTATGTTTGCTTGGTTATGTGCAAGTCTCTTTTTATCTCTCATAAAAGTTTTGTATCTCTCATAAAAGTTTCCATGAGCAGGTAAGAGATAATGATTCCAATTTTTTTGAGGTCCGTCATGCCTCACTTAACTCGTGGAGTAATTAGATCAGCCCGTAGTGTTTCTTCATGCGGAGCCCCAGTCCGTAGTGTTTCTTCATGCGGAGCCCCAGTCCGTAGTGTTTCTTCATGGGGAGCCCGTGATCATTGTGTGTAAATTCTCTGATTCCATCTCTTTTAATATTCTCGAGCTTTTATTTATGACTATTGTTTCATTTACAGGGTTTGACACGCTTGTCCAGAATCCTATAACTTGGATTGGTAATTAATTTATTTACGTTTCCGTTAAAAATAACACACAAGTCACTTGACATTCACTTGACGTTTTCTTTTGTCCGTAGTGTTTGGCTGTGTTGCTCTCGCTGCCGGAATAAGAGACGAGAAAACAGCCGCCCTCGTAAGAGAAACCCACGACCTCGCAAGAGAGGCAAGAGACGCCCTCGCAAGAGAAGCCAGAGAATCAAAAGTTAGATAACTAATTATGGATGTTTTGTTCTTTTGAGACTCAAAAAGTAATCCCTTATATATATGGGAAATTGCACCCTATAGCTAAAAATCCACCTATCTTTTATGATCTTTTTCCAGTATGATATGATTCTTTTTACTAATCAACTCCAATACCACCGCTTGTATCATGGTCGCATCATCTGTAAAACCCACAAAACAGTCCAGGCACCATCTAATTGTGCATGGACCAGCGGGAAGATCTTACTATCTAGTATCTATATGTAAGCGCATCATTAATAAGATTGATCTTATCTTCAGCTATCAACCCAATCAAGTAATCTCAATTTGACCACTTGGTCATGTCTCTTGTTTGTTCGGTCATTTAAAAAATTGTCACGTAAATATATATCCCTTATATAATAAAACAAAAGTCTTTTGACCAATAAAATTAAAATATTTTTATATTTTTCAAAAATTAATAAAAACTAATTAATCATCAACAATAATAGTTAAAATCTGAATCCCTTACAAAATTAACCAGTTCTAAAAAAAAACTCTCTAAATATAAAGAACTCCACGACTCCTATTATCATGATATGATTTCAAATTATTTCATATTCTCAATAATTGTTCAAATTACTAATTTTCACCTCTGTTTTCAACTTCTCCACAGTTTTCTCTTTTATTCTCAATCTTTTCATCTCACATCTTTCTTTTTGGTTTTGAGTGTAGCATCAAGAACCGATATAGCTTTATAATTTCCTTTTTGTTCAGATTGTCTTTTTTTTCTGCTTCTCGGACTAATATTCATATTCCTTTTGTATGATTCAGTTTGAATTTTCTTATGGATTTTCTCATAGGATGGAGCAACAAGACTGCGAGGTTAAAATATCAGACCATGGAAACACTGAAGGTAAATATTTTAGCACTTTTATTTCAGTTAACACAAAGTTTTTTTTTTTTTTGGAAAATAGTTAACAGGGAAATTTTTTATGTTATTGAGTTTCTTTGAATATTTTGGTTTTGTTATGGATAAGACAAAGAAAGATCTGAACAGCACTCGGCAGGGCCGGCTGAGGAGGGGGACAAGCGGTGCGACCGCCCCGGGCTTAAGCTTGTGTCCCCCGTATATTAATAGATAAGGGATCCAAATTTTTTAAAAAGTCTATATTTTTATATTAAAAAAATTATAAATATAATAAAAAAATTGAAAAGGGTCCAAAATATTTGATATGCATATAATTTTATTTTCATCACAAAATATACAAAATATTACTGATTAAATTTAAAAACATTTTAAACATTATCTGAATATAAATCTTAGAAGGTAAAACAAAAATTTTGCCCTAAAATCCATAACAATGTTAAGCGGGCCCTGGCACTCGGTGTTCACGGACGTTGCTTGGAACTCATCAACTGAGGAAGCTGGTCTGGGATGGATCATGGACGATGAGATCTCGACATCCCAATACTCAGCGACGTCAACTCATGTCACCTCGCCCCTCTTGGCAGAAACTTTAGCGGTGCTCGCTGCTATGAACTTTGCCCTATCACATGGTATCGATTCAATCGCAGTTCTCTCTGACTCTCAGATACTCATCAATACAATCAAGAAGAAGGTGATGAAGCTTGGGATTTTTGGAGTACTTCGTGATATCTACCACCTATCTACCGCATTCAAGTCAATTTTGTTTAACTTCGTTTCACGATCAAAAAATGTATTAGTAGATGCCAAGGCACAACAAGTCTTTTGGGCCTTGAACCTTTCTTAAGTCTTTTAATGGAAATTTAGAGTTTGCACAAAAAAACGACTAGCTACTCTTGCAAAAGAAAAAAATGTAAAGATGGCATACTGGTGCTGCTTGCGATGAGATTAAGCTTATTGTTGCTGTTAGTTGGTATAAACTTTAGATGTATACACAATTTCTTGAATTCTTTTCCGTAGGCAGTACGGGCCCAAAAACTAGTATATATATAGTAAAAAATTTCATTGATGGTTCGATTCGATTGAGTGGCACAATTACAAATGTTCTTCTGAAACCATTTATAAGGTGCAGCGTAGTTCGAGATCTCTTTCAGAACAGGAGTCGCTATCAAAGGTGGAGCCTCTAACTTCAACTTCTCTTATGAAAACATTCAAAATCATGGTTCTGATATTTGTTTTATTCCAATTTTTTCAGGATACACTTTCTACTTCTCTGTCGTATCCCTTGGCACGTCGAAGGTGCATATATTCGAATGGTTTTATAGTGCTATCGACCATCCCTGGTTTGCAAAGATGGAGTTCGTCTATTACCTAAATCATGTATAGGACTTGGTCACATTACAAGACTCACTCGTCTTGAATGGAACATCATTAAAAGGTTTGTTCAAGTTTAGTAATTGGCAAATGCTCCCAGAGAATATAGGTAGCTTTTTAAAAAGGTTTGTCTAATCCATTAATTGTCTACAGAGTGATATGATTGATCCCATTTTGCATGGTAAAGTATCAACCGACACAAGTAGCCCACATCAGACTATAATAGATTATAGCAAAGGACGAGAAGCTGAGATTCAAAGAGCACTTGCGCTACAACATGCTTTAGATGAAAAGATAATGGGATTATGATGTCTAATTGCTCATATTGGTAGATATTAAGTTAGCTAATATTTGTGCGGTGTGACAGGAAATGGAGCCAGAGATGCTTGAAATTATCAAGGTTTCAAAGACAAGAGCGAAAGCAATGGTGGATGCAGCTATTAAGGTATTGGTTCAGCCACTTTCATATAATCTCCTGTAACATATATATATATATATATATATATATATGTTTTTGCTAAGTTGTAGTCACTCTACGGTTCTAGGCTGCATCATCTGTGAAGGAAGGAGAAGATGCCATCAAAATGATCCAAGAAGCCTTAGACATGATTGGCAAACATCAGCCGTTACGCAGCTCTATAGTAGCCAAACAGGAAGAGCACGCAAGTGGCAGCATTGAGCATCATCATCACAACCTATCTCCCTCAGACGCATCAAAGCCTATGGCTAACAACGATTCGATCTCACAAAATGGTTCAGAGAAAAAAGAGGCTCAAATGCCTTCAGAGTTAATCACGTCCTGTGTTGCCACTTGGATCATGATTCAGGTAATGGAAAAATTGCTTGGAAGTATCACTCATCCTAAAACTGAGTCAAACTGCATTGTCATAGTAAGACATTGAACTTTGCTTTTCTCGTGACTTGCAGATGTGCACGGAGAGGCAGTACCCTCCAGCTTATGTAGCGCAGCTTATGGACACAGCAGTCACAAGCTTGCAGCCTCGATGCCCCCAGAATCTACCGATCTACAGAGAAATCCAAATGTGTATGGGACGAATCAAGACTCAAATCATGTCTCTAGTACCAAGTTGAAAATGCCAATTCACTTGGGTTAGTGTTTTTTTTTGTCTCATTAGGTAAGTCCATTCTCTTTTTAACTTAGAGTAGATGATGGCATTATCACCTGAGAAAATGGTGTTAGAGGTGAATGGGTTCAATGGTAGTTTGCACCATTGGTTCTGTAACTTAAAATCTGATGCTTATGGTTTTTATTATAATATTCCATGAATGTCCTTTTTGGCCACTTTCAACTCAACTAGTTAAAGTCAAACATAACTGGAAATGTTACAATTGGTTTCAAAATAAAGCAAAAGATTAGACAAGCAAATGGATTACAAAACATAGAATGTTGTTTCCCCACCTTACGTTTCTATCATCAGGAAGCTCTTGTTAAGCACCGGCTTGTAGGCAAACGGGTCACACCTGTTGACTATAAGGTTCTGTGCTAAGTTCCAATCATCATCGCATAGTCCATGTACGTCTCTAGCTCCACCTTCATAGTGTTGTAAACTCTCTCTGTTCCAAACATATGTTTATCTTCTTCCCAACAAGATTCTCCTTGGGGGTAATGTACTTTCTTATCTCCTCAGTGAGAAACATGTTGATCAGAGGCTCTTCCTTATCCTCAGTGAGAAACATGTTAATGCAATTAGATTATTGACGTACGTAGCTTTTATAACCACAGCAATTTCTTTTTTATTTTTCTCATCATAAATAGAGATGGCAAATTGGGTACTGGCCCGCGGGCCTGGCCCGTAAGGGTTTGGTGCGGGGCGGGTTTGGGCCTAAGAATTCATGACCCGCAAAAAAGCGGGCTTTGCGGGATGGAGCTTGCACGGTACCGGGTTGAAAGCGGGACGGCCCGTAACAACCGCGGGAAGACCCAGATGAACCGCTAGACGCTTCAGTTGCTTTCGTCACCTGAAATTCTGAAAACAAAACGAAAGAGAGAGTGGGAAGAGATGGAGCTCCGACGATGGCCGTGGGAAGAGATGACAACGATGGCCGTGGGAAGAGATGAAGACGATGGCCGTGGGAAGAGATGGAGCTCCGACGATGGCCGTTCGATGTCCGACAGGCGACAATGCTTCTGGTGACCACATCGTGTTCAATCTGCAGTAGAGGAGCTTCTCTTCCTTTTCGTTCCACCACCGACGATGGCTGTTCGATGTCCGACAGGCGACAATGCTTCTTGATGATGTCTTCTCTGCTTCATCTTCTTCTGCGAGTGTTTCAGCACCATCTCCTTTCGGAGCAGCGCCAGCCAGTGGTTCAGCACCACTCTTTGGATCTTCCTCATCCTTATTCTCCGCTCCTTCATCTGCAGCCGGATCGAGTTCTCCTCTCTTCGCTACATCCTCATCATCTGCTACTACAACGCAGACATCTCTTGTTGTGGCTTCGACGACTGGGTAATTGTCTCTGCTCTTCTCGTATGTGTTATACTGCTACTACTGCCTTTCACCATTATTTTTTTGTAGCTGATATATCCTTTTATGTGTTTCTTATTTGTAGGACAAGCACAACTGTTGCAGCTCCAGTGGCTGGTGCTCCCAAGTTACCATCTGAAATAACTGGCAAAACTGTTGAGGAGGTAGATATATGGCCTCTTATGATTTATTATTTTCTTGACTTGATATATTTACACAGTGTTCAACTGTGTATCTTTGGCGTTTTGAATATTATCAAGGAGTGGAATACTGAGCTAGAAGAGCGTACAGGGAGTTTCCGGAAACAGGCAAATGCAATAGCTGAATGGGATAAGCGGATCCTGCAGAACCGTGATGTTTTTTTGAGGCTTGAGGTGAAGTCTCTGAGACTCGTCAAAGACATTGTTCTAAGCTTACATCTGATTATGTATGCTAAGCTATATGTAGTTACAGCTTTGTCAACGAATCTATATATGCATATAACAATGATGCATATCAGCTGAAAGACTAATCTCCATAGCTACACGTACACGTATTGTTTCTTCATGGTATTGTGCTTGATAATTAAATTGTTCTTGATAATCAAATTGTCCTAGACACGTATACATACACGCATTGTGCTTGATAATTAAAATAGCCCTTCATGGTATGGTGCTTCATGGTATACGTATACGTACACACAAATAAAAAGAATTGTCTTAAGTGAATGAAATAGATTTAAAAAAAAAAAAAAAAAAAAAAAAAAGAATGAAATAGATTTTGCTATGATCAAGTCATTCTTGTTTGGTGTTTGTTCCTGCAGAAACTCATTCTTGTTTATGTTTGTTTGTGCAGGAAGAAGTAGACACTATAATACCCAATATCCCGCGGGACGGCCCGCGAAGGCTTGTAAAAAATGCGGTACGGGATTGGTCAGCTACTTTCAGAACCGCATCCCGCGCGGGACAAGCCCGCCGTGTCCCGCCCAAAGACAAACCCGCAGCGGTCCGGGACGGGAGAGCCCAATTGACATCTCTACTTGACAACTGTTAATCAACACTTCTTCTTGTCCTCATATGGATATGATTTTTGATATAATTATCAAAATTGTATGCTTCACAAATATTTTTGATGCAATTATAAAATTTTTTGATACAATTATCAAGATTGTCAAAATTACAATTATCAAAAAATTTAAGATACAATTGTCAAAATTGTTAAGATACAATTGTCAAAATTGTTAATATACAATTGTCAAAATTGTCAAGATACAATTATCAAAATTGTCAAAAAATTTGATGCTTGACAATTGTTAACCAACACTTCTTCTCGGCTTCATATGGATAAGATTTTTGATACAATTATCAAAATTGTATGTTTCACAAAGAGTTTTGATGCAATTATCAAATTTTTTTATACAATTATCAAGATTGTCAAAATACAATTATCAAAATTGTTAAGATTCAATTGTAAAAATTGTTAAGATACAATTATAAAAATTGTCAAGATACAATTTTCAAAATTGTCAAGATACAATTATTAAAATTGTCAAGATTTTTGATACTTTGTTAGTCAACACTTCTTCTCAGTCTCATATGGATAAGATTTTTGATATTCTTGTTTTCTTTTTTGTTCATGTCTTTATGATTCTTTTGATCCATTTTGTTTTTTTTTCTTTTATGTCTATATGATTCTTTTGATCTACAATTTAGAAATTGTAGATCTACAAATTTATTTGTTTCTATTTTTTCATTTGGTAAGGCGAGTTTGAATTTGCCTTGAACAACCCACAATCAGGCTTCCGATGACGACATAGCCTCCTCTATATAAAATACTAATAACTAGTAATTTCTTAATGTCGCCAAACATCTAAAAATAAAACACCAGATATGACCTAATTTTTCAAAAAAATCATATGTATTTAATGATGTGATGATGATGTGTTTAACAATTATAATGTGTTTAAACACATCTTCATCGTTTAAACATTATCACAGTTTCATGACATCATCATCATTAAACACATGAAACAGTGATGTGATGTGTTTAAACATATCATCATATCATCATTGTTAAACACATCATTATTTCATGATTTGTTTAATGATGATATGTTTAAATACACCACATCACCATTAAACATCAGATCATCATCAAACACATCACATCATCACTGTTTTATGTGACTAAACACATTGTTAAACATATCACATTATCATTAAACACATCACCGTAAACATCATCATTAAACACATCGCATCATCATTTAATTTTGAGGGTTGTTTACAATTTTTACTTTCATTCCATGTCCAATACACTGTCTTTTTTAGATCCATAAATTTTTTTTTTGTTTGTTTTGATTTTTTGAGGGTTGTTTACAATTTTTTCTTTCATTTCATGTCCAATATACTGTTTGTTTTAGATCCACAAATTTTTTGTTTGTTTGTTTTTTTTTTGTTGTTTTGTTTTGTTTTTTTATTTTATTTTTGAGGGTTGTTTACAATATTTTTCTTTCGTTCTATGTCCAATACACACTTTGTTTTAGATCCACAATTTTTTTTTTTGGTTTGTTTTGATTTTTGAGGGTTGTTTACAACTTTTTCTTTCATTCCATGCCCAATACACTGTTTGTTTTAGATCTACAAACTGATTTTTTGGAAAAAAAAATTGGTTGAAGCCTCCCGGTCCGCTAAGTCTCCCAGTCTTGCTAAGCAGTCCAATAAGCCTAAAGCATCATAGGTTGAAGCATTCCAGCCCGCTAAACCTTCCAGTCCAGCTAAGCAGCCCAAGAAACCCAAATAGAGGATGTCATATTCTCCATCTCCATCGATATATAAGGTAAACACAAAACCTAATCTTTCTTCAGATCATCATGATGTTTAGATCTACATGTAGCTATGCTTACTGATGCCTCTCACGCCTCTCACCTCCCAGTCCCCTCTCACCTCGCATTCGCCTTCCACTTACCATCTCACCGGTTACTCTTTCTCGTTTTCCCCCACTTACTTTCATCCCTCACCACTCTTCACATTTTCCCGGTTTTCCCTGCCAAGCTGCTTTCCCGTAGCTCCACCCCCCCCCTCCGCTTTCCCCTGCCAAGCTGCTTTCCCGTAGCTCCCCCCCCTCCGCTTTCCCCTGCCAAGCTGCTTTCCCGTAGCTCCCCCCCTCCGCTCTCCCCTCACTCAGAGGAAGTTTCCACTTGGCGGCAAAGTTGAGGCCAAAGTGGCGATGACAATGTCCAAAGCAAATGTAAAGTTGATCACCCAAAATGCAAAGTTGGTCACCCAAGAGGCAAAGTTGGCCACCAGAAAGGCAAAGGTAGCGACAGCGGCAGCAAAGGCGGCAATGGCGACGGCGGCAGCACCAAAGGCAAAGGCGGCGGCACCGGTTTGCTTGACAGGGGTTTGCAGGTATGAAGCCTAGTGCCTCGTGACATTGCGGATTTATGTTTTACCAGAAAATGTAACCAAAGAAATCACATTTAAACCAGCTTAATTATCATGTCTTGTGGATAATTACGTCGAAAAATGGCATGAGAAATATATCAACCATGAAATGAAAATAAGATAAATTTTCTAGGATAATTTTTTTTTAAATTTTTGTCACAAAAATAACATTCAATAAAAAAAGTTACCAATATAGTTTTAATTAATCTATACTTACGGTTTAGAGTTAAGTGATGAGGTTTTGGGTATAGAGTTTCAAATTTTAAAAAATTAAAATTAAAATTTTCAAAATAAAAATGAAGTTATTTCGGTCAATTCTTTCTTTAAATTTATTTTTATGACAAAAACTTAAAAAAAAAATTATTCGAGAGAATTGTCTATAAAATAATATTTTCTATTCAAACAAAAAAATATATCGACCATCACCATGTCGTCTTATTAATCGTGCCGCTATATAAACACTGCATCTAGCTTATTAATTTTCAATTAATTAAATGTCGATTTTTTAACTAATTAAGAATATATATATATATATTAAAGTCTAGAAAACATGTGAATCTTTAAAAAAAAAAACATAAACGAATTAGAAAAACGCGCATTTCTCCTCCTCCTCGGCTTCTCAATCACCGATCAAATCCGCGTCTATGGCTAGGGCAACGTCTGGCCCCGCCTACCCGGAGAGATTCTACGCCGCCGCATCCTACGTCGGCTTCGACGGATCTGACTCCTCGGCGAAACACGTCAGCTCGAAATTCTCCGACGACACTTCACTAATTCTCTACGCGCTCTACCAGCAGGTCAGCCACACTCACGATTGTGAATCTTCACGAGATCCGTGTTGTTTGATCTCATCCAAAATGTTATCAAGTTACTCTCCTTAGTTAAATGTTGCCTTGAGATTTGATTATCGATTTGATCGAAAACGAGATCGTAATATATTTTATTTATTAATCAGTTGTATAATCATCCGTCCTTGAATCGTAGTTTACTTTAGATCTTGATTGGTTATATAACACGTGACTATGTAGCGTTCTTGTATCGGTGCTGATTAGTGTTTGTTATGTATTGTGCTAATTAAGTGATTAATATGTAAACAGGCTACTGTAGGACCGTGCAACACTCCGAAACCTAGTGCGTGGAGACCAGTGGAGCAAAGCAAGTGGCAAAGGTTTTTGATTCTTTGCTGTGTATATGCTTGAGTTTGGACTCATACATCTAGGAAGAACCTTTGTGATTAATATTAATTATTAAAGTAGAAGAATTTTTATTTGTATTTACATCCATCGGTTGGGATTGCCTACCTATGATTTCGTTACAATTCTACATCATTAAGCTTGTTGTTGCTTAGGATCGTTTTAAGGGAAACAGGCATGGAACGTTATTCTAGGACCACCGAGCTTGTTCTAAATCATTTACATATTTATTTAGTTGGCAGGGGCTTGGAGCCATGCCCTCCGTTGAGGCAATGCGTCTGTTTGTGAAAGTTCTGGAGGTAAACGGACAGAGCCTAATGACTATGGGCTAAGTTTTTAGACTTGACTGGAGCAGAAGCTTACTTTCTTTCTTATTGCTCACTTTATTTCAGGAAGAAAATCCTAGCTGGTATTCGAGTGCATCTAATGATATTCCAGATCCTGTCGTGGATGTCCAAATCAATGTGAGTTTTGTATCCCATGGGATTCTGTGTCCTTTCCTTAGGGAAGAAAAGATATTGAGTCTTTAAGTGCAATCGTTCCCTGTAGCAGACAACAAAAGATGAGCCTGTTGTTGAGAATGGGAACTCATTTAGCGAGACAAAGACAATCCCTCCTGAGAATGGGCATTTGGCAGAAACCCAAGATAAAGATGTAGTCTCGGAAGACCCAAATACTGTTTTTGTATATAATCAGTGGACTGCACCCCAAACCTCAGGTCAGCGGCCAAAACCCCGTTATGAGGTAATATACTTTCTGTGGAGTCCTGTCATTCATGAATCCTTTGCACTTTCTAACTATTGATTATCATATTGCTTCAGCATGGAGCAGCAGTTATTCAAGATAAGATGTATATATATGGTGGAAATCACAATGGCCGTTACCTTGGTGATCTTCATGTAAGCAACTCAGATGATGCATAAACACATAAGCTGATGGTTTAGTTGAAGTATTCAGTTTCATTTTAGTTCCCGCTAACAATCTTCTCTGGAATGTATACAGGTTCTAGATTTAAAAAGTTGGACTTGGTCAAGAGTTGAAACCAAGGTTGCAACTGAAACAGAGGAAACATCTCCAACGCTACTATCTCCTTGTGCTGGTCATTCTTTGGTGAGTTTTTTTTAACTTCGTTGCGTTTTGTATTGGTTTCTACCTTTTGGGTTTCCGGCTTAGAAATATTCAGGAAAGCGGTTTCAACTATAAAGGAAAGTTGTCTCTTCATGAAATCCACTTGGTCTATTATTTTTCACATGCCTTCTTTGTTTGTTTTGTAGATACCATGGGACAACAAATTGCTGTCTATCGGTGGTCATACTAAGAATCCCTCAGAATCTTTGCAAGGTAAGCGTTTATATACCTTCGAAGACGGTTATTTGCAAATGTATTATAGGATTTTTCCGTGATCTTAATTATTACAATCAATTTTCTACTGTTTCCCTGTCACAGTGAGGGTCTTTGATACCCATACCTGTACATGGTCAATGTTGAAGACATATGGGAAACCACCGGTATATCTTCACTTCTCTCATGTTATTTCAATTTTTTCACATTTCGTTGCATGGAATATTCCAGTCTTGGTGAACAAATATTTGTTTGGTTTCTTGAACTGAAACTTTGTTTGTCATTTTCTCTTGCTTTTAGGTTTCACGTGGAGGCCAGTCAGTCACAGTCGTGGGTAAAACCTTGGTGATATTTGGTGGACAAGATGCAAAGAGATCACTTCTGAACGATTTGCATGTACTTGATCTAGAAACTATGACCTGGGATGAGGTAGATTCCATGTAAGGTTTCAAAACATTTCTGCATTTTTTCTCTCTTTCGAAGAAGTCAAACCCATTTAAGATTAGATATATAACAAGCAAAAGATTTTAGAAAGCCACCACTTACTCCTTTAACATTGTTAATGAAAGATTTGCAATCAGGGTTTAAACTGTTGTCAACTTGCAGAGGTGTATCTCCGTCTCCGAGGTCTGATCATGCTGCTGCAGTGCATGCAGAACGTTACCTTCTTATATTTGGCGGGGGTTCACATGCTACATGTTTTGGTGATCTGCATGTCCTCGATTTGCAGACTGTAAGTTAAGCTTAGCTTATATTGTTTCAGCATCCTTTCGGACATTCTTTATCAGCATCCTTTCGGACATTCTTTATCAGCATCTGACATAACTATCACATATAGATGGAGTGGTCAAGACCAGCACAACAAGGCGAGGCACCAACTGCCCGATCTGGACATGCTGGCGTGACAATTGGGGAGAACTGGTTTATTGTTGGTGGCGGTGATAACAAGAGCGGTAGGTTTACTCATTTTTCCTCGGAGATTCTCTCTTTTCTACTTTGGCTTTTTGTTTATTCGTGTTTGTGCTGACTGATTGTGCTGCGACCTGATAAATCACTGCAGGGGCATCTGAAAGTGTTGTACTAAACATGTCAACTCTTTCATGGTCGGTAATTGCTTCAGTTGAAGGACGTGTACCTCTAGCTAGCGAGGTAGTAAAACGAATAGGCTTTATCAATTTTAATTTCCAGATAATTATAATAAAGGGCAAATCTTCATTTTCTTTTATATTGACAGGGATTAAGTTTAGTGGTGAGTTCATACAACGGTGAAGATGTACTAGTAGCTTTTGGTGGATACAATGGACGTTACAACAATGAGGTAGGGAACTATGTTGTAAAACCATAAGAGTACCATTCTCTTGAATTTACCCTCAGTTCTGCTTATAATTACTCCTCTGGCGTTAGATTAATCTACTTAAACCAAGCCACAAATCAACACTGCAACAAAAGACTATAGAAGCGCCTTTGCCAGGTAGTCTTTCTGCTGTTAACAACGCCACAACCAGAGACATCGAGTCAGAGGTGAGCCAAGAAGGCAGAGTACGGGAAATTGCCATGGACAATGTTAGCCCTGGATCAAAGGTACCTTCCCTCAATCTTGATCAGTGTTATCCAGTTAGCTAGCTTGTTGATAGGTTGCTGATAGTGATTGTACCGTACATTATATAGTTACCCAAGTCGAGATTATCATCATTTCTTTCTCTTATGTTGATGTTTGGTAATGAATCTCCTTCAGGTTGAAGTAAACAATGAACACATTATTGCGACTCTTAAATCGGAGAAGGAAGAGCTGGAGGCATCACTGAACAAGGAGAAGTTGCAGACTCAACAACTAAGGCAAGAGTTATCAGAAGCCGAATCACGAAATGCAGATTTGCACAAGGTAATAAATAAATAACATTTTCACCCTTCTTGGAAACAAAAGCCCAAAAACAAAAAAAAATAAATTGGTGAACCGTTTGTTTATAAGCCATTGTTTGTTGTTGACATTTTATCTTTGTGCTATAGGAACTTCAGTCTGATCGTGGTCAGCTTCAAGCGGAACAATCAAGATGTTTTAAACTTGAGGTATATATTCCATAACCCACATCTCTTTCATACCATATGACTTACAGAAGATAGAATCTAAGTAAAAGCCATGTGAATCAATCTCTGTCATCTGTTGTTTGATAAGCTTCATCAGGCTATTAGGAGCAAAAAGCAAAGCAAATTTAGCAAAACCTAACTCGATCTCCTTACTATTGAATGTGCAGGTTGATGTTGCAGAGCTAAGGCAAAAGCTTCAAACGTTGGAAACACTACAAAAGGAACTTGAACTCCTCCAACGCCAAAAGGCTGCCTCTGAACAAGCATCAACGAACGCTAAACGTCAGAGCTCCGGTGGTGTCTGGGGTTGGCTTGCTGGAAGCCCTCAGGAGAAGGATGATGATTCGCCATAGTTTGTATTTTTCTTTTTTTGGTTTCTTCTTCCAGTAAGATCTTTCATTACCCTTCCTTTTTTGAGCTTTATATTAGCCTTTTTTTCTATGTTACTTATGATTCGTGTTATATCTCTGTTATACAACTTATCACTAGATAGAATAGTGTATTTATAAGAAAATATTTTTGTATACAACTTTCTTTTTTTTCAAACAAACGTAGCCAGCTTTCGGTATTGCTGGGCTATTTCTTTTTTTGAAAAACAAGTACATAATAAATAAATACTATTGAAATAATTACATCATATAACTTAAGCGATAAATTCTAGAGTTCTAGATTCTCTTTGTATAAAGATACGAATAAATCCTAATCCACTAAAGAATCAAAACAACCATTATAACAAATTATAAATATATTAATTAATTCATCAAATCTCATGTTTCTAACGAAGTACTCCTCTCTCTTCTCTTTTATGTTCATTCTTCTATTGATTCTTCACACAAACGATGATCGATTACTACCAACCAGTAGAGATTAACATAGTCTCGGCTCAAGATCTCGACTCCATAAACCTTTTGTTCAGACCAACAGTCTATGTTTCCGTCTCGGTAACACGTGGTTCACGTGACAAGCAAGTCACACCAGCTGCTGTTTGCGAGAAGAAACTCTTACGATGGAACCATCGTATGAAATTTTATATAGAAGACGACAAGATTCAAAGGAATGAGTCAGTGTTTGTGTTTCAAATCAAGGTTAAGAAGTTTTACGGGTCTACAGAAGTTGTTGGAAAACTTTTCGTACCGTTAAAGCAATTGATTCACTTGAATGAAGAGAAGACTATAACTGAGCATACCAAAATCGATTATCAGGTGATTACTGAGTCTGGAAAACCAAAGGGTTGTATATGTTTAGGGTTTAGTTTTGGGAGTGTTTTTAAGGGACAAATTAGCGGTTGTGACTCGGATAGTAATGTTGGGGTTTGTGAGGATTGTAGATTAGGAGCTTGGGGAATTATTAAAGATGTGCCATCTGCTCCTTGTGAAGACGATATCTATGCTTGAGAAATCATTTTTTTCTAATATTTCCCATACCTTATTATTTTCCATATTTTTTTTAGGTCAAAGATGATTGATCATGATAAATTATTTTGAATAGAGCGATAGTTTATTTTGATAACAAGGGAAATATATTGTATTCTTGATTCTTCTAAACAAACTGATTATTGTTATAGAGTTTGAAAATTAACTGACGCATGGACCAGTGCACATGTATAATCTCTTATAAAAAATAGGAATGGAAGCTTGAGAATTACTATCATGTAAAGACCAATAAGTCATATAAAATCTAAAACTCCCACTACAAAATAAATCCCCCATTGCATTAACAAACTCTTTAAGCTGATCTCTCTTCCCTCAATCTGGTAGAGAGTATAAAAAGAGAATTGATGAGAATTCACTCAAGGAGACAAGATGTTAGTTTTATTTAAGTATAAAAATTAAGAAATAAGTTTACAGTTTTAAGCGTAATACTTCTTTTCTTTGGCAAGAAAAAAAATTACATGAGTTGTAAGCGTAATACTTCTTTTCTTTGGCAAGAAGAAGACTTCTTCCTGAAATTGATTGAAAATGTTAGTAGTTTTCTTTTTCTTAACATAATTATTAAATTACATAGTTGAACTATGTTTTGATGATATGATAAAACTTAGAAAAATTTATCCGGTTAAGAGATTTAACAATTCATTATATCGATTGCAAAAGAAGTCAGAAATTATATTTGATGTTCAAATAAGAAAAACTCATGTTAATCTCCGAAGTAGAAATTCCAGATATATAATATTTTTTAATCTATATGAAAATCCTCAACTACATTTATTTTCTTCAAAGTCAACTCATCCACCTTCCTTGGGCCTGAACATTGAAAATGAAAATAAAACTTAAAGGAGTTGCTCTGTCTTTACATAGCACATCTAAGTAAACAAAAATGCAGCTGACTAAACTATATATATCTACCAAAAAACATCTCTATACTTTGAACAAAGAAAACAAGAAAAAGTTCCATATACAGTTAGAGACGCATGAGCCCCTAACCCTCCTCAATATTCTACAAACATGTTCCAAAATCCCTAACAATCACAAAGATCATCGATGGTTCTTGTCATATATATACGTTGTGTTAGGTGCTTCATCCATTATAATCAAACTTGATCCCTTTCATGCAACATTTATGGAGTGCATGATGTGTTTTCACTCATGTTTTGTCAGTAATCTATTTGGTTTTCTTTGTAACTTGACATTATCCCAACACACTTTGAAACTCTTAATCTACACATGCTCTTGTTATCTGTCTCATTGCTTTACCTCTAAACACAACAAAGTGTTCATACGTGTGTTTCAATCGCATAACCATATCCTTTTACAATCTTTTAGAAATTCAGAACTTTGGAAACTGGTTACATTCATTATTTCAAAAAAAAAACGAAAGCTCTTTCTTTAGAAAATAAAAAGGTTCTTCAAATTGATAAAAGATGTAGAATATGAAAGATGGTCCCCATAACTTGGATTCTTTGCTCTTCTCGTTTGGTTTCCTTATAATTGGTATCTTATTCGTGATAGCCTCATAGAGAAATGAGCTTTACGTTTTCGTGTTATGTATTCTCTTCTTCGCGCCTTCCATCAATTATTACGTATGATAACTTTTTACCTTAGTGGTATATTTCTCCAAAACAATATAAAAAGATTTGTCGCCTATCTAATCATTACTACATTTTATAAACATCAACTACCATATGATTTATAAGCAATCTATCAAGAAAATACAATCGAATAAACCAAATGTTTAACATCAGAGACTAAACATTACATTATAATGTTGAATGAATATAAATATTTGTTGACGCGGCCAGCTGGTTTTATACTTTGATGAACGCTGTCCTTGGTGACCTGTGATTTGGACCCACCTTGTTCATAACGGTTTCGCCGCACGTTACGCGCTGCCTCTCACACTAACGCCGTGTAGAGGTTGGGGTCGACGTTATTACCTGAAGGAAAGAGTCAAAGAGATAATTGTAATTAAAAAGACAAACTGCCGTTGCTCTCCATTTGAAAAATGAGTTTGGGTATCGGTAAATGTACCGAGAAAGAAATATTATAGCTAGTACTACCCATGCATGAATGGGTATGGTGGTTTGTAAAAAACAGTGACAAAGTTAGGAGAGTGGTTTACATGTCTTCACGTAGGCTTTTCACCCGTAAGACCAAGCTGGATCTTAACCAACCAAATCTATATGCATGCAAGAAACTGAGATAGACACTAAATTTACCTTCTTTTTTTTTAATTAAAAAACTCCATATGGATCTCTTATCTAAATTTTATGAATCCTTTATGTTACTCAAACTCGAAACACTTTTTTTTTCTAATCAAACTCTCAGTTAAGAAATTAATAAAACTGCATGGCTTATTACCAAAACCATTTATAGATCTCCTACACTTGTTGTGATGACATCAAATGTTTCTTTGGAGTTATCGAGCGTGATAAGATTATATCTACAACTTATTGTACACTTTGCCGAACGATCAAACTAATAAAATGTTTAGTTATGGTTGACATGCATTAATGTAACCTTTTAGGGAAAATCATTATCGGAAAGAGGAGAAAACTTAACGGAACGTTGGACGGATTTTAGATGGCCATCTAACCTGAGCTCATACCATTTCGGCGATAGAGCGATAATTATGAAAAAGACAAACCAATCAACCAGCTCTTGCCTAGAGAATCCCACGGTGTTACCCATTAGTTAAGCAAATGACATTACCTAAATTTTCGTCTCTTTAAAAAACAAAGGAAATAAAATTGAATTATCGTGATAGTTAACCTAAGACTACATCATGTAACAAAGATTTCGTCTTATGGTGAACAAATATTCAAGACTCAAGTATATGAAGTTGATTTTTTATGGTTGAAAGCATGTTGTTGAATGTCGCAAATTGCAATAGAACCAAATTGCAAATTAAAAAGTTTTAAGTTGAAGCCGTCCTAATTAGTACCTATACACAAGTCACAAGATGTGGGTGCACTAAAACATATCTAAAACTTTCAGAATAACCCAACGAATATTTCAAAGCCTAGAATCATACTGTATGTATTAATACAAATAATATGAGAACAATTGCGTGCAAGTCAATTTCATAATTAATAAACAAAACCAAAAAAGACATGGACAAATGGACAATGGCAATTTCGTTAATGTACCGACAAAGAAGCTCGTTGTAATAAATTTATCACGTTATAAAAGAAACTAGACACCAATGCCAAACTTGTTGTCTTCACGTAAGTACAGAATCAAGTTCCAAAGAGAGAGAGAAGACAGACAAACAAATCTACAAAGGCGACTAAAGAAATCTGAAAAGTCTCTGACTCAACCAGAAGGTTTGGTCAAAGAAGAAGATGAACTCTCGCGCCATCTACTCCGTCATCGCGCTCCTCGCCATTGTAATCTCATCCGTCGACGCAAGCGGCTTCAGTTTCGGACACTCGCTTGATTTCGTACGGACCGGATCCTCTTCGCTCTTCTCTGGATGCGAAGGATCGATCGCTGAGTGCATCGCCGAGGAAGAGGAGATGGAGTTCGATTCCGATATCAGCAGGCGCATTTTAGCGCAGAAGAAGTACGTTAGCTACGGTGCGATGAGGAAGAACAGTGTGCCTTGCTCACGCCGCGGAGCTTCGTATTACAACTGCCAGCGTGGCGCTCAGGCGAATCCTTACCGCCGTGGATGCAGCACCATCACGAGATGCAGGCGTTGATTGAAGAAGAACATAACTTAAATTCCTATTTTGCCCTTGTATGCTTCTTTTTTTTCTTTTTTTTGTTTGTTTATTTCCGGGATATACGGGTTTGATTTACACATTGAAAACAAGTTATTTTTCTGGTTGTTCATATACAGTAAATACATATTTCAGAGTTGCGCAGATTAAAAATAGTTATTAGTCCGATAAGTGATTGAGTTTTGGAATAAAGTTGTATTAATATGTCGACCGTATAATTAATCAACTATCTTGAATAGAATGAAAACAGAAATAAATTCCCGTATTAGCTGTTGGTGGCATGTTGGCTAATAAGGTGACGATGGGACACATCACAGCCTAAGCCTAGCACACTTAAACTATAAACATTTTCGATATAATTAGTATCGGTTGATGTTTTGATTTATGAATTTATCTAAAAGCCATTGAATGTTGTATATGCTATAGTTAAATTTATTATATGCTCCCTCTGCTAAATTTGACATACAAATGTCAAGTACTAACAATAAACATTCATAAGAAAATTGATGAATTCGATCGAGATATATGTTGGAGTGTGGTATTGTTTAAGTCATGTTCTAGTTTGAAAAAAAAACAAATTTAAAGAGTTATCTATTATTAGGAGATTTTTTTTTACCATATTATTAGGAGATAGTATTTATTTAAGTTCAACAGTACAATCATTTATTGCAGAATGAGATATTTAATTCAGGAGGATATGTTTCAACGGTACAATAATTTATTGCAGGAGGAGATGATATTTCAAAGTATTGTAAATAAAAAAAGAGTATTGTCGCACCAAAAAATACTATTGTAGAGATTTTTTTTAAAAACAAAATTTAAAGGATCATCTATTATTTCTTTTAAATTGAAATATCTCTCTTACAGAAATAACAGTAGTTTTAAAAAAGAAATAATAGATAATCTATTATTAGAAAAAAATTATTTAATATTCAGTTGTTCAAAAAAAAAAATTTATTTGATTTCAACGGTACAATAATTTATTGCAAGAGGAGATATTTATTTGAGTTCAACGGTACAATAATTTATTGAAGGAAGAGATATTTATTTCAACGGTACAATAATTTATCTATAAATAACTCAGGCTTCGTGCAGTTTGATACCACATTTAAACGGATACATCAGCCTCAAGGAGCACAAAGCGATGCCTGATCAGGAGAAAGAGACTCGTGTACAAAATCTATTCCAGGATGGTTGCTTCTACTTGTCAACCAAACAACATTTGGCGTTTCTTCTTCAGGTACTACTACTTGTTTTTTTGGGTTATTACAAACTGGATTGCTCACTATGTTAGTTTGTCTTAACATTCATTGTTCATTATGGTTAAAGTTTCTTTGTTGTGCCATACTTGGTTGTTTTGTATACAGAGCGAGTTCTCATTTTCAAAGATGAGATATAGATAGAATGATCTCGTCCTACTTTTTTTTTTCCAGCGCACGTTACACCTAGTCTCATACCAGCATCAGCAACAGAGTTGGGAAATACACAGCAGTCAGTCTATAACCAAAAAAGCGAAAGAGTCATGCTCCTTCTGTTTCTAATAAAGGTCCCCTTTGTACCGCAAATTTTAATTATTTCATTTCGTGTTGATACCCTTTATTATTTTCAAGTCCCTAACTAAATCTTGTTTTGTGTTTCTTTTCTTTATTTACAGGGGAGGAAAAAGTTTTAACGAGCTGCTAAGTGCTAACTAGTTGACGTTTCAGACATAACCTCTAACAGTGTAGCTAATGATCTTAAATCAAAAGTGGCAAAGTGTTTGTTTACAAGTTCAGACGTGTCAGACGAGGTAATATGTTTTGTTTGCTTTTAACACTTATCACTAAGTATTTCCTAATCAATCTAACTATTATAAAAAATTCTTTTTGTTGTTGTTTGTTTTTTTTTTTGTAGTCAAACAGAATTGTTGTTGTTGTTTGTTTTTTTTTGTTCAAATCGCATTGTTTTTTTTTTGTTTTAATTTTTTGTGTCAACAAATAAAAACGTTTATCTCAACTATTACACTTTACAAGATTTTGGACCCTAGCTTCTTGTTACTTTAGGTTCCAACCATCGTGTAGTCTATCTAACATATACATTGCTATTCTGTATGTACCATGCTATAGTATATTTGTTAAGAATAGTATATTTGAGAAGTTGTGATAATCTTTGTTTCTTTTTATAAATAGCATGGTATATCGTCAAAACAGTTGTTCTAAAATTAAAGTGATGGCAATTTCTAGTTAACCATGATGATTATTACACTCTTTTTTTTTGACAAAATGATGTATACACACTCTTATGGGATGTTGTTTTTATTTGAATACTTTCTTTTGAGTGGTGGTGAAGTGATCGGACGAGTAAAGCTCATATAAAATATGTGTATGTCATGAGTATAGGAGAAGTTCACAATTGGTTGTTACTGTGAAGAGAATGATGGATTCTTTTTTTGAGTGATGAATTTCACATGATTGTCATCATGATCGTTAGAGGTAATATGTTATGTTTGCTTTTAACACTTATAAGAAATTTTGACATACAAATGTCAAGAGTACTAACAATAAACATTCATAAGAAAATTGATGAATTCGATCGAGATATATGTTGAGTGTGGTATTGTTCCTTATATTTAGCATATTGTGTATATCATCTTAAGATTTGGAGAATATCCTTTTAAGGAGCATTGTATGCATATATATATATATGCAAAGCCTATACAATGAATAACAGATAGAACATTATTCACCAATACAAAGTTTGTCTGTTTAGTCATGTTCTAGTCTTTTGTCCAGATTCTACATTAACTATGTGAACAATAACTCACTAACACAACGTATGTGATCGGTGGCCTTTTATTTTATTTGTTTGTTTATTTCCGGGATTGGTTTGATTTACACATTGAAAACTATAGACTATTCATATACAGTAAATACATATTTCAAAGTTGCGCAGATTAAAAATAGGTTTATTAGTCCGATAAAAGTGATTGAGATCTATGCGTAGTTTTGTGTTGTGACAACTTTAGTTTCTTAACACAAACTCACAAAGTAACTATTTCAATTTATTAATATGAGGTTTGGAATAGAGCTATATTAATATGACCTTCTGATTGTGTAAGTAAATGTAAAAAAAATTATAAACTGAAAAAGAATTCCTTTATAGCTGTTAGTGGCTTGTTGGCTAATAAGGTGATGATGGCATACTCATGGGACCATAACAGCCTAGCACGCTTGACTTCAAACATTTTCTTCATATAGTATTATTTTCATGGCTGTGATTATTTATCCCGATATGATTTAATATGCATTTATTTTGATTAATTATAAAGCCATAGAATTTGTATACACTATGGTTGAATTTATTATATGTACCACCTGCTACATTTGATTTGACATACAAAATGTTGAGTACTAACAGTAAAATGTTTTTTTTTTTGAAAAAGGGCATTCAATTTAAAAAGACAAGTTACAAGATGTGATTTGTTAGATCACATAGTTTAAAAAAGTTGGATACATAATGTAAGTAATGAAAGAGCTATTAAACCAAGAAGTTGGTAATAACTCTTTACTTTGACCAAACTAAGAAGGATGTTTGGTAATAATATTCTTTACTTTGACCAAACAGTAAAATGTTTTCATAAGAAAATTGAGGAATTTGATCGAGATATATATGTTGGAATGTTGCATTGTTTGTGTCATGTTCTAATTGTTTGTCCATATTAACGTTTAACAACCACTCACTAACATGCGCATGTGTAATCGGTGTGTTACTGAGCATTTTTTTCAGTAATATTGGCTTCATAATTACCGGATTAAGTTGGTATAATCTACCTTCAAAAGTTCAAATAGGTCACAATTTATACCACTCAGATAATGGGCTCCGTTGTTTCATATAATATGAGCCCATATTTGTCTTATATCTCTAATATAGGCTCCCTTTGTTTCATGCAGACTCGCATCCTCTTCAATAACTTTTTTCTATTATCATTATACAGAAAGATGATGCACTTGTTTTTTTGATGTATCTTGTACATTTGTGGAGAGACCCATCATGGAGAAACCCAATACGATTGTGTAATTTAGAATCCAATATAAATTCAACCAGCGAAGTCACGTGTTGGCATAACTAGTACAGTATCTCCCTGTCTGACACTTCTGGAATCTTCTTCTTTTATTAATTTTTCTTGGAATTACAGGAAAAAATATTTAATTATTTCCTTTTCTTACCTACGTACGATTACTTAACCCACAAGTGTAAACGGCCCATAGTTAAGAAACCGACCCAATCGAAACACACGCTCGCACGCGTAATCTACAACCCCTCACACGTGCCAAAAACCATTGCTATAAATAATCAACTCTAGGTTAAGCTCTAATTCCTCATCACCATCCATCACATCGTTTTCTTCGTCGAAAATCAATTTAAAAAGCAAAAAAAAAAGAAGGAAGAATCGTCTTCTTCTCTTCAAACGAACGCCTTCTCAGATATCCTCTTTGCACACCCGATTAGCCCAGCGATCATGGCTCAAACCGATCTCAATCAGCCGAAACTCGATATGGTAATCATCCTCATCTCAATTCCGCGAGCTAGATCGATTTTTGGCCTCGAATCTTTGGTTTCTTGATTGTTGGTGGCTATTGAGATACATGAGCTTGCATGTATGATTGTGGATCTGATTAACACTAATCAGTGCAATTAGCATAGGATTAGATAATAATCTCTATTGATGTTTATAGATTATAGTATGATGTTTGCTGTACAGATCGTAATTTATATTTAATGAGCTTGTGTAGAAGATTAAGATTAAGATTAAAGAATTAAAGTTTCTCATATAATACACTGTTTATTTTAGGGATCATAGTTCAGAAGATTAACGAATTTGAGATTTTTTTTTTTTTTTTTTTTTTTTGTATTGGCTAATAATTTGCATGTGCCTATTTTTGTAATTTTGCAGACTAAGGAGGAGAAGGAGAGGTTGAAGTATTTGGAGTTTGTGCAAGCCGCTGCTGTTGAAGCAGTGCTTCGCTTTGCTCTCATTTACGCCAAGGCTAAGGACAAGTCTGGTCCTTTGAAGCCAGGTGTTGAATCCGTCGAAGGTGCTGTCAAGACTGTTGTCGGTCCTGTCTACCAGAAGTACCACGACGTACCCGTTGAGGTTCTCAAATACATGGACCAGAAGGTACAACAAGATTCCTCTAGTTCTTGATTTTACACGCTAAGTAGAAGGTTATGTTCGCTGACAATAATAGCGTCTTGGTTATGTTGCAGGTTGACATGTCTGTGAATGAACTTGACCGCCGCGTCCCACCAGTGGTCAAGCAAGTCTCTGCCCACGCCATCTCAGCTGCTCAGATCGCACCCGTCGTGGCACGCGCCTTCGCCTCCGAGGTTCGACGTGCTGGAGTTGTGGAAACCGCCTCTGGGATGGCTAAGTCCGTCTACACCAAGTACGAGCCTGCGGCTAAGGAGCTGTACGCGAGCTACGAGCCGAAAGCAGAGCAGTGCGCAGTTTCGGCTTGGAAGAAGCTGAACCAGCTCCCTCTGTTCCCGAGGCTGGCTCGAGTCGCTGTGCCGACGGCTGCTTTCTGCTCTGAGAAGTATAATGATACGGTGGTGAAGGCGGCGGAGAAAGGGTACAGGGTCTCGTCGTACATGCCGTTGGTTCCAACGGAGAGGATCTCGAAGATCTTCAGCGAGGAGAAGGCTGAGACGGCCAAGCCTGTGGAGTTTCATCCTCTTGATTGATTTGGAGTGGTTTGGCTTGGGTAGTGTTGTTTGGTTTGATGTGAACCGGATCTTGGTTAGCGAGTTGTCCCTGGTTCTGGCTGGTTCTTTTGTTTCTTTGTCTTTTTATTTCCTCTGTTTCTATGAATTTTCGTTTTAATAACACAAACTAATGTAAAATCTACGTCGGGATTATTGTAAAAAGCTTTCTTAATTTGTTTATCCTGTGATTGAACACGTAAAATCGAAAAAAATGTGATCAGCATTCGTGTAGTATATGAAGAATATATAAACCACTAGAACGACTTAGTATAAAGACTATTAACCAAAACGACGTTGTTAGGATTCAAGTCACAAACCAACGGTTGTGATTTAAATCTCGATCCCACTAATTAAAGTTTTGGGAAAATCGCATAAAAAACTTTAAATATCACTTACTATCACTTTAAACTTTGAAGTTTTTTTACTAACATTTTTAACATTCAAAGTGATATTTTTATAAAAAATCTCCAAAAACTGAAAAAAGATTAAAACAGTTTTTTTTTTTTCAAAAAATAATTATTTAATTAATATATAAACAAAAAAATTAATAAAAAACGTAAAAATAAACAAAAAAAACTCATAAATTAAAAAAAGTAAGAAAAATAAATAAAAATTTAAAAAATTAAATAAAAAATAACTCAAAATTCAAGAATAAATAAGATCAAATTAAAATACAGAAAACAATAAATTGAAAAAAATTGAAAATTCAAAAAAGTTTTTTTTTTTCATTTTCAAATATAATTTCAAACATTATATTTGAAAATGAATGTTGATAAAAAAATATGTATTTGAAAATGATTTTTTTTTGAATTTTTATTTTTTTTTGAAATTTATGATTTTTTTTAGTTTTCTCTATTTTAATTTGATCTTATTTATTTTTTGAACTTTTTGTTATTTTTATTTAATTTTTTAAATCTTTATTTATTTTTCTCATTTTTTAATTTATGAGTTTTTTTTGCTAAATTTTTTGATTTTTATTAATTTTTTTGTTTATTTTATTAATTAAATAATTAGTTTTTTTAAAAAAAAATTGTTTGTAATCTGTTCAGCTGGTCATTTTTTTCTTTAGAGGTTTTTTGCTAATTTTTTTGATTTTTATTAATTTTTTCGTTTATTTTATTAGTTAAATAATTATTTTTTGAAAAAAAAAATTGTTTGTAACCTGTTCAGTTGGTTTTTTTTTTTTTATAGGTTTTTTATGATAAAAATGTCACTTTAAAGATTAAAAGTGTTAATAGAAAAACTTCAATGTTTAAAGTGTTAGTAAGTGACACTTCGAGGTGTTTTTATGCGATTTTCCCTTAAAGTTTTATTAGTACAATGACGAATATAGCCCCGTCAATTTATAACCGGCGACGATCTCATCTCCGTCTTCCCTTGGCTTAGAGAGATAGAAAGCTATGGCGGACGAAGAAGACGAGTTACCGGAGACGGAACTAAGCTACGATCAGAAGAAGGAAATCGCAAAATGGTTTCTCCTCAACGCTCCAGCTGGCGAAATCAATTACGTCGCGAAAGGTACTCTCACTCATACACATTTACGTTGAAGCGATCGTAGATTGATACTACGAGGATCATTTTGTTTCAGATTTAAAGGCGGTTTTGAGCGATGAAGAAGTCTACAACGAGGCAGCCATGGAGGCGTTTCCAGTGTACAATAAATCTCATATGATCTGCCTTGAAATGCCTAATAGGGCAGGTGATGTGAGTTATCTTCTTAATCTGAGTTGAATTGTACTGTGACTTCTGGCTCTCTTCTAGTTTATTGGATTAAGGTTAATCCTGAATGCTTATCAGCTGCGAGATTTAGTGCATTTTTTTTGTTGTTGTTGTCTCAGGTGATTGTTTCATCTTACAGTGAAATTACTGAGAATGAGTACCTTGATCCAAGAACTGCTCAGGTTGCCATTGTTGATCACGTTCAACAGGTTCTCTTACTGATTGTACTTATACTGAGTTATAGCGTGCTGTGATTTGTGAATGTAATACTTATCTTGCATCTATTTTCTGTGGCTAGATTTGTACGAAAGTACGACCTGCTGACGATGAAGAACTTGCATCTTCCTATATTGAGGAATTCAGGTATGGTTTTACACCTAGCTGGAGGATCTAGGATTAGAGTATTTAAAGAGGTTATACCGTAGTTTTACTCATAACATTCAACTTTACAAATATCATCTATACTCATAATATTCTTAGAATATATGTGTAACAAAAATACACAAATATACAAACACAAAATATTGTATTACATTTTTATTATCATGTGAAAGATAATTGTAAAAAGAAAACTTTAAACAAAAATATTAACATGATCGAGAATCATGAAAAAAATCATAGGTTGATTTTAGAAAACTTTAAACAGAAAAAAGAAGAAGACAAATTCAAAACATCAAGAAAAACATATATGGAAATCTATGTTAATCAATAATAAGCAATGACAATTTATACAATACATATAGCAAGAATTCATCAAATCTACTTTAACTCTTAAAAATCTTTTAACTTTAAAATTTTCAGACTCCACACAAATTCTATTTCCAATAGGCCCATCTAAGATCTTATGGCAGCAGAGGAAAACATTAGACGCACTTTGCAATGTAGTAAATGTTGAAAATGTTGTTTTGTCCATTACAGATGTGCTCTTGACGCTGAAATCCAGAGATACGTTAGTGAATCTTATCCGAAAGGTGTGTCTGCCGTTAACTGTGTGAAAGGGAAAGATGTTGATGGTCCAGGGACGGACTTTGAGTTCGTCGTTATAATTACTGCTAGGAAGCTCAGTCCCCAGAACTTCTGGTGTGTACAAAATGATCTTCTCCTTCTTATTGTTAATAATCTTAACATCAGATATGGTCTCTGCTATATTCCATTGTTCAGAAAGAACAATCAATTTGAAAAGACAATTTTTATGCAGTAATGGAAGTTGGAGATCTGTATGGAACATTGATTTTCAGGATGAATCTCAAGTGCTTGACATAAAAGGGAAATTGCAGGTAACATTCGCCACTCAATTATCTCTCTGTAAGTTGGATGTGACTTATTCTTTTTTTTTTGTCACTGGATGTGACTTATTCAAAGCCAACGGAATATCAATAAGCGTTTTCTAAAAAATTCTATCATATCTTTCTCTTCAGGTAGGAGCCCATTATTTCGAAGAAGGAAATGTTGAGTTAGATGCAAAGAAGGAATTCCAAGATTCGACAATATTTCAGGTATACCACATACAATAATCTCACAAGAAGTCAATGCTAGCATGTACTATACCATGTGTAATGTACCCCTTGATACTAAACTTGCAGTTGAATTCTTGTTTACATTTTTTCAGTCTGCGGATGACTGCGCGATTGCCATAGCCAATATCATCAGGCACCATGAGACAGAGTACCTTGCCGCTCTAGAGGTCTCCAAATTTGCTACTCATTATTTTTAATCTCCTTCTTTTACCGTTGTTTCTTGTGTTGCTAATCTTGTTTCCGACCCAATCATTAGGTAGCATATTCTAAACTACCGGATAACACTTTCAAGGTAACTATTCCAATGGCTGCAACTTAAATCTAGAAACTCCTAATGTTTGGATCCTGGAGGTGTGTCTTTACTCATCCATCTGGTTATGGGATATTTGCAGGATCTGAGGAGGAAACTACCAGTGACAAGAACTCTGTTCCCATGGCAGAACACTTTACAGTTCAGCCTAACCAGAGAGGTAGAGAAAGAACTTGGACTTGGAAAGTGAGACTAAATTATCAAATCTCAGCCTCCTCTGTTTCCATTTTGTTACCAAGTTTCTGTGTTTCCATTCCATAATGTAAGTTAAGTATAATCCTTACTGTTTCTGGTGCGAGTGTATTTCTTCCTTCCTTTGAAGTAATGTAATGTACAAACCGCATGCAAGTGTTGAATCATTGGAAAAAAAGCCGTTTGCCAATAATTTAGTTCACTTAGTTCCTAAAGCCATCACACACACAAGTGCTGATAAATATTTGGATTTTAGAAAAGTGCAAAAAAGCTCCGATGCCGGGAATCGAACCCGGGTCTCCTGGGTGAAAGCCAGATATCCTAACCGCTGGACGACATCGGAATTGTTGAATGATCAGACACAACATTCAAAGACAACAAATTTGTATTTGGGTGGAATACCTTAGGTACATTTCCCTCAAATCTTAACATGATTCATCCTTTCCATGGGATATACAATCAATAATGGCTCTCCCAATAAAATTATTTACTATTGTCTTGGTTACACAATATTTGATTGTGGTTAAACTAAACTAGTATCTTGTTGAAAAAAAACAGTTGGAGGTCGAGGCCGTGGTTGATACAACTGTTAAATGTATCTACCGGACTGAAAGCTGCTCAGAACTTACCTCCACATCTCTGTTCTCTCCCTCGCTGCTGCACTTTGTGATTGCTTCTTTATTATATGTTTCTCATTTGCCTCAAGAATAGACTTCTAACCCTCTCTCTTTGTGGTTTTCTATTTATTTTTAAGGGCTCTTGAGAATGTTTTCCGATTCTCTCTAGCTTATTTTACAGCTTGTAATATCTGAATTTTACTGTCTTTTCATGCAATTTGATAGTTTCTGATGGGTGAAATACCTTTGTGAAAAATGTGAGGTATAACTCCGGAGATTATGAATGAAACTCTTGATTTAAAAAAAAAAAAAAACAGGGAAAGATAAAACTATTAAACGGCGCCGTATTAGAGAAGGTATGAAAGACTCTGTTTCTTTCAGAAGTTTTAGCCATATTCATTTCTTTGGGGACAAGTTTTCCTAAATAAAATGTAAATATTTATTTTCTCGTCTTCTCTCCCCTTTTGCTCTCACAGTCGCTCTCCTCTCTTCTTCCCGGCGATCTCTGTCTCTCTCCGATTAGGCTACCGACATGGCAACTCCGATGGTAGAAGACACGTCAAGCTTCGAAGAGGATCAGCTCGCGTCCATGTCCACCGAAGATATCGTCAGAGCTACTCGCCTCCTCGAGAACGAGATTCGAATCCTCAAGGTTCCCCACCCAATAACTCTCCCGATCTCCCTTTAGCTTCTATCGCTTCCTCGTAACTACACGATTGATCCTTAGGTTACAATTTTGGATTCACCAATTGCTTAAAAAATTCGAATTAGATCTTGCTGGTATCTAATTTAGGGTTTGAGTTCATTGTAATCTCAAAGTTTGGATTTTTAACACAGTAGTAGTATAGTATGATGGTGTTGAAGTTGCTGATCTTTGTGTGTTTTTCTTTAATGATGGATACAGGAAGACGCGCAAAGAACAAATCTTGAATGCGATTCTTACAAGGAGAAGATTAAAGAGAATCAGGAGAAGATTAAACTCAACAAGCAGCTTCCTTACTTGGTTGGCAACATTGTTGAGATATTGGAGATGAATCCGGAAGATGATGCTGAAGAAGACGGTGCTAATATTGATCTTGACTCTCAACGGAAGGGAAAGTGTGTTGTCTTGAAAACCTCTACACGACAGGTGAGACTTCTTCCATATCCTTTTTTTAATTTTACATTTCATTTCTGAGATACCCCTTTTGAGTGCAGACTATCTTTCTACCAGTTGTTGGTCTTGTGGACCCCGATAGCTTGAAGCCTGGGGACTTGGTTGGGGTAAATAAAGACAGTTATCTCATTTTGGATACCTTGCCATCAGAGTATGACTCCAGGGTTAAAGCGATGGAGGTTGATGAGAAACCTACCGAAGATTACAATGACATTGGAGGACTGGAGAAGCAGGTTTGTTTAGCGTATTGACTTTGTTTCAGTGTGTTGCTGTATTGAATCTGATATGAGTTTGTTTCCGAAACAGATCCAAGAGCTTGTAGAAGCAATTGTGCTTCCCATGACGCACAAGGAGCGTTTCGAGAAGCTTGGTGTTCGTCCACCGAAGGGAGTGCTCTTGTATGGTCCTCCAGGGACTGGTAAAACTCTAATGGCTCGTGCCTGTGCAGCACAGACCAATGCCACCTTCCTAAAATTGGCAGGTCCTCAGTTGGTCCAGGTATATATGAATGTTATATAGTGAGTGAGCTTGTGCATCCACAAGAGTTTTAGGATTCTTTGTAATGATTGTTTGTATGTTGTATCTGACTGTGTGCAGATGTTTATTGGAGACGGAGCAAAACTTGTCCGTGATGCCTTTCAACTAGCAAAAGAGAAAGCTCCGTGCATCATCTTCATTGATGAGATCGATGCAATTGGTACAAAGCGTTTTGACAGGTAACTGATTCAGATTCTTCTATATATGCAACTTTCGTCAGCAGCTCATTAACTACATTCTTTGGCTGAGAGTGCAGTGAAGTAAGCGGAGACAGGGAAGTGCAGAGGACTATGTTGGAGCTGCTTAACCAGCTTGATGGATTCAGTAGTGATGAGCGTATTAAGGTGAGAGTCTCTCTCTCTATCTGTATATTGACCCACAAAGAAATAGTGATAATCAAACCTCTCAAATGTTTCAGGTGATTGCTGCCACTAACCGAGCAGATATTTTGGACCCGGCACTTATGCGTTCTGGTCGACTAGACAGGAAGATTGAGTTCCCACATCCAACAGAAGAAGCAAGAGCCAGAATCTTACAGGTTTGTTTCTCCCTTGGTAGTTTATAAAGCTCAACATAACTCAACTAACACCAAACTGAATGAAATCAGATTCACTCGAGGAAGATGAATGTCCACCCAGACGTCAACTTTGAGGAGCTTGCGAGATCAACAGATGATTTCAATGGTGCTCAACTGAAAGCAGTATGTGTAGAGGCTGGTATGTTGGCTCTTCGTCGTGATGCCACAGAGGTAATAATAAGATACAAGACTCTAGTTACGTTATGATTGAAGTTTAGTCTGGTTTTTAGAACATTGGGTTCACTCTCGTGTTCTCAGGTGAACCATGAGGACTTCAATGAAGGTATCATCCAAGTCCAGGCCAAGAAGAAAGCAAGCTTGAACTACTACGCCTAATCTCTCTTTGCCTTGTATCTTTCAACTAGTTTTACATTCGGATTTGGATATTTTCATATTTTCGTGAATCTTTTATCGAAATACATTTTAGTTGTGTTCATCTTCTTTTTCTTCTGATAAAAGCAGAACTTAAATTTTTAAATGATCTACTCACATTTACTCTCTGAGAATTGTGTTTGTGAGAAATTTCATAAAAGTGTAGTCTTCTAACACTAAAAGAAGTTGCATTAAGTCGTAAAATCTATAAGTAGTATGATCTCTCAATATTTATCCATTCAAAAATATTGTAGCTCTGAAGAGGAAAAATAATGAGAAAAATAATTCAACACTTGATCTCCTTCAAGCCAAAGGCTAAGTAGAGAAAAGTAGGATTAGTGGCTCCTTCCTTGCAGTAAACAAACATACGAGGAACGAACTGTGAAAATAGTGAGTTTTTGTTAAATGTTTTATATAATGAAGTCTATAATCTTTAGTATTGTTTTAAAATTTCTAACAACATTTTACATTTCTATTAATGTATTTAAGTTCTTTTTTTATGGTATATGGAAATCATTATAATTTTTTTTATCAATTAATTTAGTAAAACTTCATAATACTCTCTAAATCGATGAAAAAACCACAATAAAATCACTATTATCTTGAAAAACGAAGACAACAAAGGTTCCAAACCTCTTTGAACATCATCATATGTTAGTGCAACATACAACTATGCATTAAAACAATATTCTCGTATTTTTTAAAAATTTCTCAAAATCTATGTGTTAACAACCCCTATGAAAATATTGAGTTTTTGGTAAATACTTTATATACGCCTATAATCTTTAGTGTTGTTTTAAAATTTATAACCATATTCTATATTTGTATTAATGTATTTTAAGCTCCTTTTCATGGTATATAGGAATCATTATAATTTTTTTATCAATTAATTTAGTAAAACTTTATATTCCCTAAATCGATGGAATAACCACTATAAAATCACTATTTTCTTTAAAAAAGAGACAACAAAGGCTACAAACTCTCTACGAAAATATTGAGTTTCTGGTAAATATTTTATATTCTAAGCATATAATCTTTAGTGTTATTTTAAAATTTCTAACCACATTCTACATTTGTATTAAGGTATTTTAAGCTCTTTTTCATGGTATATGAGAATTGTTATAATTTTTTTATCAATTAATTTAGTAAAACTTCATAATACTCTCTAAATCGATGGATTAACCACTATAAAATCACAATTTTCCTGAAAAACAGGGACAACGAAGGCTCCAAACCTCTTTGCACATCATCACATGTTAGTGCATGATGCAACTATGTATTAAACAATATTGTCATATTTTTTGAAATTTTGTCAAAATCTATGTGTTAACCCCTACGAAAATATTGAGTTTTTGGTAAATGTTTTATATACTAAGCATATAATCTTTAGTGTTGTTTTAAAATTTCTAATCACATTCTACATTTGTATTAGGGTATTTTAAGCTCTTTTTATGGTATATGGGAATCGTTATAATTTTTTATCAATTAATTTAATAAAACTTCATAATACTCCCTAAATCGATGGAATAACCACTATAAAATCACTATTTTCTTTAAAAACGGAGACAACAAAGGCTACAAACCTCTTTGAACGTCATCATATGTTAGTGACTATGCATTAAAACAATGTTGTCAGATTTTTTGAAAATTTTGTCAAAATCTATGTGTTAACCCCTACGAAAATATTGAGTTTTTGGTAAATGTTTTAAATTCTAAGCATATAATCTTTAGTGTTGTTTTAAAATTTCTAACCACATTCTACATTTGTATTAAGGTATTTTATGCTCTTTTTCATGGTATATGAGAATATTTATAATTTTTTTATCAATTAATTTAGTAAAACTTCAAAATATTCCCTAAATCGATGAAATAACAACTATAAAATCATTATTTTCCTGAAAAACGAGGACAACAAAGGCTTCAAACCTCTTTGAATATCATCATATGTTAGTGCAGGATACAACTATGCATTAAAACAATATTTTTATATTTTTTGAAATTTTGTCAAAATCTATGTGTTAACCCCTACGAAAATATTGAGTTTTTGGTAAATGTTTTATATACTAAGCATATAATCTTTAGTGTTGTTTTAAAATTTCAAATCACATTCTACATTTGTATTAAGATATTTTAAGCTCTTTTTCATGGTATATGAGAATCTTTATAATTTATTTTTTAGTTAATTTAGTAAAACTTCATAGTATTCCCTAAATCGATGGAATAACCATTATAAAATCACTATTTTCCTGAAAAACGGGGATAACAAAGGCTACAAACCTCTTTGACCTTTTTCATATATTAGTGCATGATGCAACTATGCATTTAAAAAATATTATAATATTTTTTTAAATTTTCTCAAAATCGATGTGTTAACCCCTACAAAAATATTGAGTTTTTGGTAAATGTTTTATATTCTAAGCATATAATCTTTAGTGTTGTTTTAAAATTTCTAACAACATTCAACATTTGTATTAAGGTATTTTATGCTCTTTTTCATGGTATATGAGAATATTTATAATTTTTTTTATCAATTAATTTAGTAAAACTTCATAATATTCCTTAAATCGATGGAATAACCACTATAAAATCACTATTTTCCTGAAAAACAGGGACAACAAAGGCTCCAAACCTCTTTGAACATCATCATATGTTAGTGCATGCTGCAACTATGCATTAAAACAATATTGTCATATTTTTTGAAATTTTGTCAAAATCGATGTGTTAACAACCCCTACAAAAATATTGAGTTTTTGGTAAATGTTTTATATTCTAAGCATATAATCTTTACTGTTGTTTTAAAACATCTAACCACATTCTACATTTGTATTAAGGTATTTTATGCTCTTTTTAATGGTATATGAGAATATTTATAATTTTTTTATCAATTAATTTAGTAAAATTTCATAATATTCCTTAAATCGATGGAATAACCACTATAAAATCACTATTTTCCTGAAAAACAGGGACAAGAAAGGCTTCAAACCTCTTTGAACATCATCATATGTTAGTGCATGATGCAACTATGCATTAAAACAATATTGTCATATTTTTTGAAATTTTGTCAAAATCGTTGTGTTAACCCCTACAAAAATATTGAGTTTTTGGTAAAAGTTTTAAATTCTAAGCATATAATCTTTAGTGTTGTTTTAAAATTTCTAACCACATTCTACATTTGTATTAAAGTATTTTATGCTCCTTCTCATGGTATATGAGAATATTTATAATTTTTTTATCAATAAATTTAGTAAAACTTCATAATATTCCTTAAATCGATGGAATAACCACTATAAAATCACTATTTTCCTGAAAAACGGGGACAACAAAGGCTCCAAACCTCTTTGAACATCATCATATGTTAGTGCAGGATGCAACTATGCATTAAAACAATATTTTCATATTTTTTGAAATTTTGTCAAAATCTATGCATAACCCCTACGAAAATATTGAGTTTTTGGTAAATGTTTTATATTCTAAGCATATAATATTTAGTGTTGTTTTAAAATTTCTCACCACATTCTACATTTGTATTAAGGTATTTTAAGCTCTATTTCATGGTATATGGGAATTGTTATAATTCTTATATCAATTAATTTAGTAAAACTTCATAATATTCGCTAAATCGATGGGATAACCACTATAAAATCACTATTTTACTGAAAAACGGGGATAACAAAGGTTCCAAACCTCTTTGAACATCATCATATGTTAGTGAAGGATGCAACTATGCATTAAAACAATATTGTCATATTTTTTGAAATTTTGTCAAAATCTATGTGTTAACCCCTACAAAAATATTGAGTTTTTGGTAAATATTTTATATATTAAGCATATAATCTTTAGTGTTGTTTTGAAATTTCTAACCACATTCTACATTTGTATTAAGGTATTTTAAGCTCTTTTTCATGATATATGGGAATCTTTAAAATTTTTCTATCAGTTAATTTAGTAAAACTTCATAATATTCCCTAAATCGATGGAATACCACTATAAAATCCCTATTTTCCTGAAAAACGGGGACAACAAAGGCTACAAACGTCTTTGACCGTTAACATATATTAGTGCATGATGCAACTATGCATTAAAAAAATATTATAATATTTTCTCAAAATCAATGTGTTAACCCCTACAAAAAAATTGAGTTTTTGGTAAATGTTTTATATTCTAAGCATATAATATTTAGTGTTGTTTTAAAATTTCTAACCACATTCTACATATTTATTAAGGTATTTTAAGCTCTTTTCATGGAATATCGGAATCAATATAATTTATTATCAATTAATATAGAAAAACTTCATAATACTCCCTAAATCGATAGAATAACCTCTATAAAATCACTATTTTTTTAAAACGGAGACAACAAAGACTACTAACCCCTATGAACGTCATCATATGTTAGTACAGGTTGAAACTTTGCATTAAAACAATATTGTCATATTTTTTGAAATTTTGTCAAAATCTATATGTTAACGAAAATATTAAGTTTTTAGTAAATGTTTTATATACCGAAGCATATAACTTTTATTGGTGTTTTAAAATTTCTAACCACATTCTACAATTGTATTAATGTATTTTAATCTCTTTTTCATGGTATATGGGAATCTTAATAATTTTTTTATCAATTAATTTAGTAAAACTTCATAATATTCCCTAAATCGATGGAATAACAACTATAAAATCATTATTTTCCTGAAAAACGGGGACGACAAAGGCTCCAAACTTCTTTGAACATCACCATATGTTAGTGCAGGATGCAACTATGCATTAAAACAATATTGCCATATTTTTTGAAATTTTGTTAAAATCTATGTGTTAACCCCTACGAAAATATTGAGTTTTTGGTAAATGTTTTATATACTAAGCATATAATCTTTAGTGTTGTTTTAAAATTTCTAACCACATTCTACATTTGTATTAAGGTATTTTAAGCTCTTTTTTTATGGTATATGAGAATCTTTATAATTTTCTTTTCAGTTAATTTAGTAAAACTTCATAATATTCCCTAAATCGATGGAATAACCACTATAAAATCACTATTTTCCTGAAAAACGGGAATAACAAAGACTACAAACCTCTTTGACCTTTTTCATATATTAGTGCATGATGTAACTATGCATTAAAAAATATTATAATATTTTTTTAAATTTTCTCAATATCGATGTGTTAACACCTACAAAAATATTGAATTTTTGGTAAATGTTTTATATTCTAAGCATATAATCTTTAGTGTTGTTTTAAAATTTCTAACCACATTCTACATTTGTATTAAGGTATTTTATGCTCTTTTTCATGGTATATGAGAATATTTATAATTTTTTTATCAATTAATTTAGTAAAACTACATAATATTCCTTAAATCGATGGAATAACAACTACAAAATCACTATTTTCCTGAAAAACAGGACAACAAAGGCTCCAAACCTCTTTGAACATCATCATATGTTAGTGCAGGATGTAACTATGCATTAAAACAATATTGTCATATTTTTTTAAATTTTGTCAAAATCGATGTGTTAACCCCTACAAAAATATTGAGTTTTTGGTAAATGTTTTATATTCTAAGCATATAATCTTTAGTGTTGTTTTAAAATTTCTAACCACATTCTACATTTGTATTAAGGTATTTTATGCTCTTTTTAATGGTATATGAGAATATTTATATTTTTTTTTATCAATAAATTTAGTAAAACTTCATAATATTACTTAAATCGATGGAATAACCACTATAAAATCACTATTTTCCTGAAAAACGGGGACAACAAAGGCTCCAAACCTCTTTGCACATTATCATATGTTATTGCAGGATGCAACTATGCATTAAAACAATATTGTCATATTTTTTGAAATTTTGTCAAAATCTATGTGTTAACCCCTACAAAAATATTGAGTTTTTGGTAAATGTTTTATATACTAAGCATATAATCTTTAGTGTTGTTTTAAAATTTCTAACCACATTATACATTTGTATTAAGGTATTTTATGCTCTTTTTCATGGTATATGAGAATATTTATAAATTTTTTATCAATTAATTTAGTAAAACTTCATAATATTCCTTAAATCGATGGAATAACCACTATAACATCACTATTTTCCTGAAAAACAGGGACAACAAAGGCTCCAAACCTCTTTGAACATCATCATATGTTAGTGCATGATGCAACTATGCATCAAAACAATATTGTCATATTTTTTGAAATTTTGTCAAAATCTATGTGTTAACCCCCTACGAAAATATTGAGTTTTTGGTAAATGTTTTATATTCTAAGCATATAATCTTTAGTGTTGTTTTAAAATTTCTAACCACATTATACATTTGTATTAAGGTATTTTATGCTCTTTTTCATGGTATTTGAGAAGATTTATAAATTTTTTATCAATTAATTTAGTAAAACTACATAATATTCCTTAAATCGATGGAATAACCACTATAAAATCACTATTTTCCTGAAAAACAGGACAACAAAGGCTCCAAACCTCTTTGAACATCATCATATGTTAGTGCATGATGTAACTATGCATTAAAACTATATTGTCATATTTTTTGAAATTTTGTCAAAATCGATGTGTTAACCCCTACAAAAATATTGAGTTTTTGGTAAATGTTTTATATTCTAAGCATATAATCTTTAGTGTTGTTTTAAAATTTCTAACCACATTCTACATTTGTATTAAGGTATTTTATGCTCTTTTTAATGGTATATGAGAATATTTATAATTTTTTTATCAATTAATTTAGTAAAATTTCATAATATTCCTTAAATCGATGGAATAACCACTATAAAATCACTATTTTCCTGAAAAACAGGGACAAGAAAGGCTTCAAACCTCTTTGAACATCATCATATGTTAGTGCATGATGCAACTATGCATTAAAACAATATTGTCATATTTTTTGAAATTTTGTCAAAATCGTTGTGTTAACCCCTACAAAAATATTGAGTTTTTGGTAAAGTTTTAAATTCTAAGCATATAATCTTTAGTGTTGTTTTAAAATTTCTAACCACATTCTACATTTGTATTAAAGTATTTTATGCTCCTTCTCATGGTATATGAGAATATTTATAATTTTTTTATCAATAAATTTAGTAAAACTTCATAATATTCCTTAAATCGATGGAATAACCACTATAAAATCACTATTTTCCTGAAAAACGGGGACAACAAAGGCTCCAAACCTCTTTGAACATCATCATATGTTAGTGCAGGATGCAACTATGCATTAAAACAATATTTTCATATTTTTTGAAATTTTGTCAAAATCTATGCATAACCCCTACGAAAATATTGAGTTTTTGGTAAATGTTTTATATTCTAAGCATATAATATTTAGTGTTGTTTTAAAATTTCTAACCACATTCTACATTTGTATTAAGGTATTTTAAGCTCTATTTCATGGTATATGGGAATTGTTATAATTCTTTTATCAATTAATTTAGTAAAACTTCATAATATTCGCTAAATCGATGGGATAACCACTATAAAATCACTATTTTACTGAAAAACGGGGATAACAAAGGTTCCAAACCTCTTTGAACATCATCATATGTTAGTGAAGGATGCAACTATGCATTAAAACAATATTGTCATATTTTTTGAAATTTTGTCAAAATCTATGTGTTAACCCCTACAAAAATATTGAGTTTTTGGTAAATATTTTATATATTAAGCATATAATCTTTAGTGTTGTTTTGAAATTTCTAACCACATTCTACATTTGTATTAAGGTATTTTAAGCTCTTTTTCATGATATATGGGAATCTTTAAAATTTTTCTATCAGTTAATTTAGTAAAACTTCATAATATTCCCTAAATCGATGGAATACCACTATAAAATCCCTATTTTCCTGAAAAACGGGGACAACAAAGGCTACAAACCTCTTTGACCGTTAACATATATTAGTGCATGATGCAACTATGCATTAAAAAAATATTATAATATTTTTTTTAATTTTTCTCAAAATCAATGTGTTAACCCCTACAAAAAAATTGAGTTTTTGGTAAATGTTTTATATTCTAAGCATATAATATTTAGTGTTGTTTTAAAATTTCTAACCACATTCAACATATTTATTAAGGTATTTTAAGCTCTTTTCATGGAATATCGGAATCAATATAATTAATTATCAATTAATATAGAAAAACTTCATAATACTCCCTAAATCGATAGAATAACCTCTATAAAATCACTATTTTTTTAAAACGGAGACAACAAAGACTACTAACCCCTATGAACGTCATCATATGTTAGTACAGGTTGAAACTTTGCATTAAAACAATATTGTCATATTTTTTGAAATTTTGTCAAAATCTATATGTTAACGAAAATATTGAGTTTTTAGTAAATGTTTTATATACCGAAGCATATAACTTTTATTGGTGTTTTAAAATTTCTAACCACATTCTACAATTGTATTAATGTATTTTAATCTCTTTTTCATGGTATATGGGAATCTTAATAATTTTTTTATCAATTAATTTAGTAAAACTTCATAATATTCCCTAAATCGATGGAATAACAACTATAAAATCATTATTTTCCTGAAAAACGGGGACGACAAAGGCTCCAAACCTCTTTGAACATCACCATATGTTAGTGCAGGATGCAACTATGCATTAAAACAATATTGCCATATTTTTTGAAATTTTGTTAAAATCTATGTGTTAACCCCTACGAAAATATTGAGTTTTTGGTAAATGTTTTATATACTAAGCATATAATCTTTAGTGTTGTTTTAAAATTTCTAACCACATTCTACATTTGTATTAAGGTATTTTAAGCTCTTTTTTTATGGTATATGAGAATCTTTATAATTTTCTTTTCAGTTAATTTAGTAAAACTTCATAATATTCCCTAAATCGATGGAATAACCACTATAAAATCACTATTTTCCTGAAAAACGGGAATAACAAAGACTACAAACCTCTTTGACCTTTTTCATATATTAGTGCATGATGTAACTATGCATTAAAAAAATATTATAATATTTTTTTAAATTTTCTCAATATCGATGTGTTAACACCTACAAAAATATTGAATTTTTGGTAAATGTTTTATATTCTAAGCATATAATCTTTAGTGTTGTTTTAAAATTTCTAACCACATTCTACATTTGTATTAAGGTATTTTATGCTCTTTTTCATGGTATATGAGAATATTTATAATTTTTTTATCAATTAATTTAGTAAAACTACATAATATTCCTTAAATCGATGGAATAACAACTATAAAATCACTATTTTCCTGAAAAACAGGACAACAAAGGCTCCAAACCTCTTTGAACATCATCATATGTTAGTGCAGGATGTAACTATGCATTAAAACAATATTGTCATATTTTTTTAAATTTTGTCAAAATCGATGTGTTAACCCCTACAAAAATATTGAGTTTTTGGTAAACGTTTTATATTCTAAGCATATAATCTTTAGTGTTGTTTTAAAATTTCTAACAACATTCAACATTTGTATTAAGGTATTTTATGCTCTTTTTCATGGTATATGAGAATATTTATAATTTTTTTTATCAATTAATTTAGTAAAACTTCATAATATTCCTTAAATCGATGGAATAACCACTATAAAATCACTATTTTCCTGAAAAACAGGGACAACAAAGGCTCCAAACCTCTTTGAACATCATCATATGTTAGTGCATGCTGCAACTATGCATTAAAACAATATTGTCATATTTTTTGAAATTTTGTCAAAATCGATGTGTTAACAACCCCTACAAAAATATTGAGTTTTTGGTAAATGTTTTATATTCTAAGCATATAATCTTTACTGTTGTTTTAAAACATCTAACCACATTCTACATTTGTATTAAGGTATTTTATGCTCTTTTTAATGGTATATGAGAATATTTATAATTTTTTTATCAATTAATTTAGTAAAATTTCATAATATTCCTTAAATCGATGGAATAACCACTATAAAATCACTATTTTCCTGAAAAACAGGGACAAGAAAGGCTTCAAACCTCTTTGAACATCATCATATGTTAGTGCATGATGCAACTATGCATTAAAACAATATTGTCATATTTTTTGAAATTTTGTCAAAATCGTTGTGTTAACCCCTACAAAAATATTGAGTTTTTGGTAAAAGTTTTAAATTCTAAGCATATAATCTTTAGTGTTGTTTTAAAATTTCTAACCACATTCTACATTTGTATTAAAGTATTTTATGCTCCTTCTCATGGTATATGAGAATATTTATAATTTTTTTATCAATAAATTTAGTAAAACTTCATAATATTCCTTAAATCGATGGAATAACCACTATAAAATCACTATTTTCCTGAAAAACGGGGACAACAAAGGCTCCAAACCTCTTTGAACATCATCATATGTTAGTGCAGGATGCAACTATGCATTAAAACAATATTTTCATATTTTTTGAAATTTTGTCAAAATCTATGCATAACCCCTACGAAAATATTGAGTTTTTGGTAAATGTTTTATATTCTAAGCATATAATATTTAGTGTTGTTTTAAAATTTCTAACCACATTCTACATTTGTATTAAGGTATTTTAAGCTCTATTTCATGGTATATGGGAATTGTTATAATTTTTTTATCAATTAATTTAGTAAAACTTCATAATATTCGCTAAATCGATGGGATAACCACTATAAAATCACTATTTTACTGAAAAACGGGGATAACAAAGGTTCCAAACCTCTTTGAACATCATCATATGTTAGTGAAGGATGCAACTATGCATTAAAACAATATTGTCATATTTTTTGAAATTTTGTCAAAATCTATGTGTTAACCCCTACAAAAATATTGAGTTTTTGGTAAATATTTTATATATTAAGCATATAATCTTTAGTGTTGTTTTGAAATTTCTAACCACATTCTACATTTGTATTAAGGTATTTTAAGCTCTTTTTCATGATATATGGGAATCTTTAAAATTTTTCTATCAGTTAATTTAGTAAAACTTCATAATATTCCCTAAATCGATGGAATACCACTATAAAATCCCTATTTTCCTGAAAAACGGGGACAACAAAGGCTACAAACCTCTTTGACCGTTAACATATATTAGTGCATGATGCAACTATGCATTAAAAAAATATTATAATATTTTTTTTAATTTTTCTCAAAATCAATGTGTTAACCCCTACAAAAAAATTCAGTTTTTGGTAAATGTTTTATATTCTAAGCATATAATATTTAGTGTTGTTTTAAAATTTCTAACCACATTCTACATATTTATTAAGGTATTTTAAGCTCTTTTCATGGAATATCGGAATCAATATAATTTATTATCAATTAATATAGAAAAACTTCATAATACTCCCTAAATCGATAGAATAACCTCTATAAAATCACTATTTTTTTAAAACGGAGACAACAAAGACTACTAACCCCTATGAACGTCATCATATGTTAGTACAGGTTGAAACTTTGCATTAAAACAATATTGTCATATTTTTTGAAATTTTGTCAAAATCTATATGTTAACGAAAATATTGAGTTTTTAGTAAATGTTTTATATACCGAAGCATATAACTTTTATTGGTGTTTTAAAATTTCTAACCACATTCTACAATTGTATTAATGTATTTTAATCTCTTTTTCATGGTATATGGGAATCTTAATAATTTTTTTATCAATTAATTTAGTAAAACTTCATAATATTCCCTAAATCGATGGAATAACAACTATAAAATCATTATTTTCCTGAAAAACGGGGACGACAAAGGCTCCAAACCTCTTTGAACATCACCATATGTTAGTGCAGGATGCAACTATGCATTAAAACAATATTGCCATATTTTTTGAAATTTTGTTAAAATCTATGTGTTAACCCCTACGAAAATATTGAGTTTTTGGTAAATGTTTTATATACTAAGCATATAATCTTTAGTGTTGTTTTAAAATTTCTAACCACATTCTACATTTGTATTAAGGTATTTTAAGCTCTTTTTTTATGGTATATGAGAATCTTTATAATTTTCTTTTCAGTTAATTTAGTAAAACTTCATAATATTCCCTAAATCGATGGAATAACCACTATAAAATCACTATTTTCCTGAAAAACGGGAATAACAAAGACTACAAACCTCTTTGACCTTTTTCATATATTAGTGCATGATGTAACTATGCATTAAAAAAATATTATAATATTTTTTTAAATTTTCTCAATATCGATGTGTTAACACCTACAAAAATATTGAATTTTTGGTAAATGTTTTATATTCTAAGCATATAATCTTTAGTGTTGTTTTAAAATTTCTAACCACATTCTACATTTGTATTAAGGTATTTTATGCTCTTTTTCATGGTATATGAGAATATTTATAATTTTTTTATCAATTAATTTAGTAAAACTACATAATATTCCTTAAATCGATGGAATAACCACTATAAAATCACTATTTTCCTGAAAAACAGGACAACAAAGGCTCCAAACCTCTTTGAACATCATCATATGTTAGTGCAGGATGAACTATGCATTAAAACAATATTGTCATATTTTTTTAAATTTTGTCAAAATCGATGTGTTAACCCCTACAAAAATATTGAGTTTTTGGTAAATGTTTTATATTCTAAGCATATAATCTTTAGTGTTGTTTTAAAATTTCTAACAACATTCAACATTTGTATTAAGGTATTTTATGCTCTTTTTCATGGTATATGAGAATATTTATAATTTTTTTTATCAATTAATTTAGTAAAACTTCATAATATTCCTTAAATCGATGGAATAACCACTATAAAATCACTATTTTCCTGAAAAACAGGGACAACAAAGGCTCCAAACCTCTTTGAACATCATCATATGTTAGTGCATGCTGCAACTATGCATTAAAACAATATTGTCATATTTTTTGAAATTTTGTCAAAATCGATGTGTTAACAACCCCTACAAAAATATTGAGTTTTTGGTAAATGTTTTATATTCTAAGCATATAATCTTTACTGTTGTTTTAAAACATCTAACCACATTCTACATTTGTATTAAGGTATTTTATGCTCTTTTTAATGGTATATGAGAATATTTATAATTTTGTTATCAATTAATTTAGTAAAATTTCATAATATTCCTTAAATCGATGGAATAACCACTATAAAATCACTATTTTCCTGAAAAACAGGGACAACAAAGGCTCCAAACCTCTTTGAACATCATCATATGTTAGTGCATGATGCAACTATGCATTAAAACAATATTGTCATATTTTTTGAAATTTTGTCAAAATCGTTGTGTTAACCCCTACAAAAATATTGAGTTTTTGGTAAAAGTTTTAAATTCTAAGCATATAATCTTTAGTGTTGTTTTAAAATTTCTAACCACATTCTACATTTGTATTAAAGTATTTTATGCTCCTTCTCATGGTATATGAGAATATTTATAATTTTTTTATCAATAATTTAGTAAAACTTCATAATATTCCTTAAATCGATGGAATAACCACTATAAAATCACTATTTTCCTGAAAAACGGGGACAACAAAGGCTCCAAACCTCTTTGAACATCATCATATGTTAGTGCAGGATGCAACTATGCATTAAAACAATATTTTCATATTTTTTGAAATTTTGTCAAAATCTATGAGTTTTTGGTAAATGTTTTATATTCTAAGCATATAATCTTTAGTGTTGTTTTAAAATTTCTAACCACATTCTACATTTGTATTAAGGTATTTTAAGCTCTATTTCATGGTATATGGGAATTGTTATAATTTTTTTATCAATTAATTTAGTAAAACTTCATAATATTCCCTAAATCGATGGGATAACCACTATAAAATTACTATTTTTCTGAAAAACGGGAATAACAAAGGCTCCAAACCTCTTTGAACATCATCATATGTTAGTGAAGGATGCAACTATGCATTAAAACAATATTGTCATATTTTTTGAAATTTTGTCAAAATCTATGTGTTAACCCCTACAAAAATATTGAGTTTTTGGTAATTATTTTATATATTAAGCATATAATCTTTAGTGTTGTTTTAAATTTCTAACCACATTCTACATTTGTATTAAAGTATTTTAAGCTCTTTTTCATGATATATGGGAATCTTTAAATTTTTCTATCAGTTAATTTAGTAAAACTTCATAATATTCCCTAAATCGATGGAATACCACTATAAAATCCCTATTTTCCTGAAAAACGGGGACAACAAAAGCTACAAACCTCTTTGACCGTTAACATATATTAGTGCATGATGCAACTATGCATTAAAAAAATATTATAATATTTTTTTTAATTTTTCTCAAAATCAATGTGTTAACCCCTACAAAAAAATTGAGTTTTTGGTAAATGTTTTATATTCTAAGCATATAATATTTAGTGTTGTTTTAAAATTTCTAACCACATTCTACATATTTATTAAGGTATTTTAAGCTCTTTTCATGGAATATCGGAATCAATATAATTTTTATCAATTAATTAGAAAAACTTCATAATACTCCTAAATCGATAGAATAACCATATAAAATCACTATTTTTTTAAAACGGAGACAACAAAGACTACAAACCCCTTTGAACATCATCATATGTTAGTACAGGATGAAACTTTGCATTAAAACAATATTGTCATATTTTTTGAAATTTTGTCAAAATCTATATGTTAACGAAAATATTGAGTTTTTGGTAAATGTTTTATATACCGAAGCATATAACTTTTATTGGTGTTTTAAAATTTCTAACCACATTCTACAATTGTATTAATGTATTTTAATCTCTTTTTCATGGTATATGGGAATCTTAATAATTTTTTTATCAATTAATTTAGTAAAACTTCATAATATTCCCTAAATCGATGGAATAACCACTATAAAATCATTATTTTCCTGAAAAACGGGGACGACAAAGGCTCCAAACCTCTTTGAACATCACCATATGTTAGTGCAGGATGCAACTATGCATTAAAACAATATTGTCATATTTTTTGAAATTTTGTTAAAATCTATGTGTTAACCCCTACGAAAATATTGAGTTTTTGGTAAATGTTTTATATACTAAGCATATAATCTTTAGTGTTGTTTTAAAATTTCTAACCACATTCTACATTTGTATTAAGGTATTTTAAGCTCTTTTTTTATGGTATATGAGAATCTTTATAATTTTTTTTCAGTTAATTTAGTAAAACTTCATAATATTCCCTAAATCGATGGAATAACCACTATAAAATCACTATTTTCCTGAAAAACGGGAATAACAAAGACTCCAAACCTCTTTGACCTTTTTCATATATTAGTGCATGATGTAACTATGCATTAAAAAAATATTATAATATTTTTTTAAATTTTCTCAATATCGATGTGTTAACACCTACAAAAATATTGAATTTTTGGTAAATGTTTTATATTCTAAGCATATAATCTTTAGTGTTGTTTTAAAATTTCTAACCACATTCTACATTTGTATTAAGGTATTTTATGCTCTTTTTCATGGTATATGAGAATATTTATAATTTTTTTATCAATTAATTTAGTAAAACTACATAATATTCCTTAAATCGATGGAATAACAACTATAAAATCACTATTTTCCTGAAAAACAGGACAACAAAGGCTCCAAACCTCTTTGAACATCATCATATGTTAGTGCAGGATGCAACTATGCATTAAAACAATATTGTCATATTTTTTTAAATTTTGTCAAAATCGATGTGTTAACCCCTACAAAAATATTGAGTTTTTGGTAAATGTTTTATATTCTAAGCATATAATCTTTAGTGTTGTTTTAAAATTTCTAACCACATTCTACATTTGTATTAAGGTATTTTATGCTCTTTTTCATGGTATATGAGAATATTTATAATTTTTTTTATCAATTAATTTAGTAAAACTTCATAATATTCCTTAAATCGATGGAATAACCACTATAAAATCACTATTTTCCTGAAAAACAGGGACAACAAAGGCTCCAAACCTCTTTGAACATCATCATATGTTAGTGCATGATGCAACTATGCATTAAAACAATATTGTCATATTTTTTGAAATTTTGTCAAAATCTATGTGTTAACCCCCTACAAAAATATTGAGTTTTTGGTAAATGTTTTATATACTGAAGCATATAATCTTTAGTGTTGTTTTAAAATCTAACCACATTCTACATTTGTATTAAGGTATTTTATGCTCTTTTTAATGGTATATGAGAATATTTATAATTTTTTATCAATTAATTTAGTAAAACTTCATAATATTCCTTAAATCGATGGAATAACCACTATAAAATCACTATTTTCCTGAAAAACAGGGACAAGAAAGGCTTCAAACCTCTTTGAACATCATCATATGTTAGTGCATGATGCAACTATGCATTAAAACAATATTGTCATATTTTTTGAAATTTTGTCAAAATCGTTGTGTTAACCCCTACAAAATATTGAGTTTTTGGTAAAAGTTTTAAATTCTAAGCATATAATCTTTAGTGTTGTTTTAAAATTTCTAACCACATTCTACATTTGTATTAAAGTATTTTATGCTCCTTCTCATGGTATATGAGAATATTTATAATTTTTTTATCAATAAATTTAGTAAAACTTCATAATATTCCTTAAATCGATGGAATAACCACTATAAAATCACTATTTTCCTGAAAAACGGGGACAACAAAGGCTCCAAACCTCTTTGAACATCATCATATGTTAGTGCAGGATGCAACTATGCATTAAAACAATATTTTCATATTTTTTGAAATTTTGTCAAAATCGATGTGTTAACCCCTACAAAAATATTGAGTTTTTGGTAAATGTTTTATATTCTAAGCATATAATCTTTAGTGTTGTTTTAAAATTTCTAACCACATTCTACATTTGTATTAAGGTATTTTATGCTCTTTTTAATGGTATATGAGAATATTTATAATTTTTTTATCAATAAATTTAGTAAAACTTCATAATATTCCTTAAATCGATGGAATAACCACTATAAAATCACTATTTTCCTGAAAAACGGGACAACAAAGGCTCCAAACCTCTTTGCACATCATCATATGTTATTGCAGGATGCAACTATGCATTAAAACAATATTGTCATATTTTTTGAAATTTTGTCAAAATCTATGTGTTAACCCCTACGAAAATATTGAGTTTTTGGTAAATGTTTTATATTCTAAGCATATAATCTTTAGTGTTGTTTTAAAATTTCTAACCACATTATACATTTGTATTAAGGTATTTTATGCTCTTTTTCATGGTATATGAGAATATTTATAAATTTTTTATCAATTAATTTAGTAAAACTTCATAATATTCCTTAAATCGATGGAATAACCACTATAACATCACTATTTTCCTGAAAAACGGGACAACAAAGGCTCCAAACCTCTTTGAACATCATCATATGTTAGTGCATGATGCAACTATGCATTAAAACAATATTGTCATATTTTTTGAAATTTTGTCAAAATCTATGTGTTAACCCCTACAAAAATATTGAGTTTTTGGTAAATATTTTATATACTAAGCATATAATCTTTAGTGTTGTTTTAAAATTCTAACCACATTCTACATTTGTATTAAGGTATTTTATGCTCTTTTTAATGGTATATGAGAATATTTATATTTTTTTTATCAATAAATTTAGTAAAACTTCATAATATTCCTTAAATCGATGGAATAACCACTATAAAATCACTATTTTCCTGAAAAACGGGACAACAAAGGCTCCAAACCTCTTTGAACATCATCATATGTTATGCAGGATGCAACTATGCATTAAAACAATATTGTCATATTTTTTGAAATTTTGTCAAAATCTATGTGTTAACCCCTACGAAAATATTGAGTTTTTGGTAAATGTTTTATATTCTAAGCATATAATCTTTAGTGTTGTTTTAAAATTTCTAACCACATTATACATTTGTATTAAGGTATTTTATGCTCTTTTTCATGGTATATGAGAATATTTATAAATTTTTTATCAATTAATTTAGTAAAACTTCATAATATTCCTTAAATCGATGGAATAACCACTATAACATCACTATTTTCCTGAAAAACAGGGACAACAAAGGCTCCAAACCTCTTTGAACATCATCATATGTTAGTGCATGATGCAACTATGCATTAAAACAATATTGTCATATTTTTTGAAATTTTGTCAAAATCTATGTGTTAACCCCTACGAAAATATTGAGTTTTTGGTAAATGTTTATATTCTAAGCATATAATCTTTAGTGTTGTTTTAAAATTTCTAACCACATTCTACATTTGTATTAAGGTATTTTATGCTCTTTTTCATGGTATTTGAGAAGATTTATAATTTTTTATCAATTAATTTAGTAAAACTTCATAATATTCCTTAAATCGATGGAATAACCACTATAAAATCACTATTTTCCTGAAAAACAGGACAACAAAGGCTCCAAACCTCTTTGAACATCATCATATGTTAGTGCATGATGCAACTATGCATTAAAACAATATTGTCATATTTTTTGAAATTTTGTCAAAATCTATGTGTTAACCCCTACAAAAATATTGAGTTTTTGGTAAATGTTTTATATTCTAAGCATATAATCTTTAGTGTTGTTTTAAAATTTCTAACCACATTCTACATTTGTATTAAGGTATTTTATGCTCTTTTTAATGGTATATGAGAATATTTATAATTTTTTTATCAATAAATTTAGTAAAACTTCATAATATTCCTTAAATCGATGGAATAACCACTATAAAATCACTATTTTCCTGAAAAACGGGGACAACAAAGGCTCCAAACCTCTTTGCACATCATCATATGTTAGTGCAGGATGCAACTATGCATTAAAACAATATTGTCATATTTTTTGAAATTTTGTCAAAATCTATGTGTTAACCCCTACGAAAATATTGAGTTTTTGGTAAATGTTTTATATTCTAAGCATATAATCTTTAGTGTTGTTTTAAAATTTCTAACCACATTATACATTTGTATTAAGGTATTTTATGCTCTTTTTCATGGTATATGAGAATATTTATAAATTTTTTATCAATTAATTTAGTAAAACTTCATAATATTCCTTAAATCGATGGAATAACCACTATAACATCACTATTTTCCTGAAAAACGGGGACAACAAAGGCTCCAAACCTCTTTGAACATCATCATATGTTAGTGCATGATGCAACTATGCATTAAAACAATATTGTCATATTTTTTGAAATTTTGTCAAAATCTATGTGTTAACCCCTACAAAAATATTGAGTTTTTGGTAAATGTTATATACTAAGCATATAATCTTTAGTGTTGTTTTAAAATTCTAACCACATTCTACATTTGTATTAAGGTATTTTAAGCTCTTTTTCATGGTATATGGGAATCTTTATAATTTTTTTATCAGTTAATTTATTAAAACTTCATAATATTCCCTAAATCGATGGAATAACCTTTATAAAATCATTATTTTCCTTAAAAACCTAGAAAACAAAGGCTCCAAATTTCTTTGAACATCATCACATGTTAGTGCAGGATGCAACTATGCATTAAAACAATATTATCATATTTTTTTAAATTCTCTCAAAATCGATGTGTTAACCTCTACGAAAATATTGAGTTTTTGGTAAATGTTTTTTATTCTAAGCATATAATCTTTGGTGTTGTTTTAAAATTTCTAACCACATTATACATTTGTATTAAGGTATTTTATGCTCTTTTTCATGGTATATGGGAATCTTTATAAATTTTTTATCAATTAATTTAGTAAAACTTCATAATATTCCTTAAATCGATGGAATAACCACTATAACATCACTATTTTCCTGAAAAACGGGGACAACAAAGGCTCCAAACCTCTTTGAACATCATCATATGTTAGTGCATGATGCAACTATGCATTAAAACAATATTGTCATGTTTTTTGAACTTTTGTCAAAATCTATGTGTTAACCCCTACAAAAATATTGACTTTTTGTTAAATGTTTTATATTCTAAGCATATAATCTTTAGTGTTGTTTTAAAATTCTAACCACATTCTACATTTGTATTAAGGTATTTTAAGCTCTTTTTCATGGTATATGGGAATCTTTATAATTTTTTTATCAGTTAATTTATTAAAACTTCATAATATTCCCTAAATCGATGGAATAACCTTTATAAAATCATTATTTTCCTTAAAAACCTAGAAAACAAAGGCTCCAAATTTCTTTGAACATCATCACATGTTAGTGCAGGATGCAACTATGCATTAAAACAATATTATCATATTTTTTTAAATTCTCTCAAAATCGATGTGTTAACCTCTACAAAAATATTGAGTTTTTGGTAAATGTTTTTTATTCTAAGCATATAATCTTTGGTGTTGTTTTAAAATTTCTAACCACATTATACATTTGTATTAAGGTATTTTATGCTCTTTTTCATGGTATATGGGAATCTTTATAATTTTTTTATCAGTTAATTTAGCAAAACTTCATAATATTCCCTAAATCGATGGAATAACCACTATAAAATCACTATTTTCCTGAAAAACGGGGACAACAAAGGCTCCAAACCTCTTTGAACATCATCATATGTTAGTGCAGGATGCAACTATGCATTAAAACAATATTGTCATGTTTTTTGAACTTTTGTCAAAATCTATGAGTTAACCCATACGAAAATATTGACTTTTTGTTAAATGTTTTATATTCTAAGCATATAATCTTTCGTGTTGTTTTAAAATTTCTAACCAAATTCTACATTTGTATTAAGGTATTTTATGCTCTTTTTCATGGTATATGAGAATATTTATAAATTGTTTTATCAATTAATTTAGTAAAACATCATAATATTCATTAAATCGATGGAATAACCACTATAAAATCACTATTTTCTGGAAAACGGGGACAACAAAGGCTCCAAACCTCTTTGAACATCATCATATATTAGTGCATGATGCAACTATGCATTAAAACAATATTGTCATATTGTTTGAAATTTTGTCAAAATCTATGTGTTAACCCCCTACAAAAATATTGAGTTTTTGGTAAATGTTTTATATACTAAGCATATAATCTTTGGTGTTGTTTTAAAATTTCTAACCACATTCTACATTTGTATTAAGGTACTTTAAGCTTTTTTCATGGTATATGAGAATCGTTATAATTCTTTTATCAATTAATTTAGTAAAACTTCATAATATTTAATAAATTAATGGATCAACCACTATAAGATCACTATTTTCCTGAAAAACGGGGACAACAAAGGCTACAAACCTCTTTGACTGTTATCATATATTAGTGCATATGCAGCTATGAATTAAAACAATATTGTCATATTTTTTTAAATTTTCTCAAAATCGATGTGTTTTTGGTAAATGTTTTATATTCTAAGCATATAATCTTTAGTGTTGTTTTAAAATTTCTATCCACATTCTACATTTGTATTAAGGTATTTTATGTTCTTTTTCATGGTATATGGGAATCTTTATAATTTTTTTATCTGTTAATTTAGTAAAACTTCATAATATTCCCTAAATCGATGCAATAACCACTATAAAATCATTATTTTCCTTAAAAACATGGAAAACAAAGGCTCCAAACCTCTTTGAACATCATCATATGTTACTGCAGGATGCAACTATGCATTAAAACAATATTGTCATGTTTTTTGAACTTTTGTTTAAATCAATGTGTTAACCCCTACGAAAATATTGAGTTTTTGTTAAAAGTTTTATATTCTAAGCATATAATCTTTAGTGTTGTTTTAAAATTTCTAACAACATTCTACATTTGTATTAAGGTATTTTATGCTCCTTTTCATGGTATTTGAGAAGATTTATAAATTTTTTATCAATTAATTTAGTAAAACTTCTTAATATTCCCTAAATCGATGGGATAACCACTATAACATCACTATTTTCCTGAAAAACGGGGACAACAAAGGCTCCAAACCTCTTTGAACATCATCATATGTTAGTGCATGATGCAACTATGCATTAAAACAATATTGTCATATTTTTTGAAATTTTATCAAAATCTATGTGTTAACCCCTACAAAAATATTGAGTTTTTGGTAATTATTTTATATACTAAGCATATAATCTTTAGTGTTGTTTTAAAATTTCTAACCACATTCTACATTTGTATTAAGGTATTTTAAGCTTTTTTCATGGTATATGGGAATCGTTATAATTCTTTTATCAATTAATTTAGTAAAACTTCATAATATTTCATGAATCGATGGAATAACCACTATAAGATCACTATTTTCCTGAAAAACGGAGACAACAAAGGCTACAAACCTCTTTGACCATTATCATATATTAGTGCATGATGCAGCTATGCATTAAAACAATATTGTCATATTTGTTTAAATTTTCTCTTTTTCATGGTATATGAGAATATTTATAAATTGTTTATCAATAAATTTAGTAAAACATCATAATAATCATTAAATCGATGGAATAACCACTATAAAATCACTATTTTCTTGGAAAACGGGGACAACAAAGGCTCCAAACCTCTTTGAACATCATCATATATTAGTGCATGATGCAACTATGCATTAAAACAATATTGTCATATTTTTTGAAATTTTGTCAAAATCTATGTGTTAACCCCCTACAAAAATATTGAGTTTTTGATAAATGTTTTATATACTAAGCATATAATCTTTAGTGTTGTTTTGAAATTTCTAACCACATTCTACATTTGTATTAAGGTATTTTAAGCTTTTTTCATGGTATATGGGAATCGTTATAATTCTTTTATCAATTAATTTAGTAAAACTTCATAATATTTCATAAATCAATGGATCAACCACTATAAGATCACTATTTTCCTGAAAAACAGGGACAACAAAGACTACAAACTCTTTGACTGTTATCATATATTAGTGCATATGCAGCTATGCATTAAAACAATATTGTCATATTTTTTTAAATTTTCTCAAAATCGATGTGTTTTTGGTAAATGTTTTATATTCTAAGCATATAATCTTTAATGTTGTTTTAAAATTTCTATCCACATTCTACATTTGTATTAAGGTATTTTATGCTCTTTTTAATGGTATATGAGAATATTTATATTTTTTTTATCAATAAATTTAGTAAAACTTCATAATATTCCTTAAATCGATGGAATAACCACTATAAAATCACTATTTTCCTGAAAAACGGGGACAACAAAGGCTCCAAACCTCTTTGCACATTATCATATGTTATTGCAGGATGCAACTATGCATTAAAACAATATTGTCATATTTTTTGAAATTTTGTCAAAATCTATGTGTTAACCCCTACGAAAATATTGAGTTTTTGGTAAATGTATTATATTCTAAGCGTATAATCTTTAGTGTTGTTTTAAAATTTCTAACCACATTATACATTTGTATTAAGGTATTTTATGCTCTTTTTCATGGTATATGAGAATATTTATAAATTTTTATCAATTAATTTAGTAAAACTTCATAATATTCCTTAAATCGATGGAATAACCACTATAAAATCACTATTTTCCTGAAAAACAGGGACAACAAAGGCTCCAAACCTCTTTGAACATCATCATATGTTAGTGCATGATGCAACTATGCATCAAAACAATATTGTCATATTTTTTGAAATTTTGTCAAAATCTATGTGTTAACCCCCTACGAAAATATTGAGTTTTTGGTAAATGTTTTATATTCTAAGTATATAATCTTTGGTGTTGTTTTAAAATTTCTAACCACATTATCATTTGTATTAAGGTATTTTATGCTCTTTTTCATGGTATTTGAGAAGATTTATAAATTTTTTATCAATAATTTAGTAAAACTACATAATATTCCTTAAATCGATGGAATAACCACTATAAAATCACTATTTTCCTGAAAAACAGGACAACAAAGGCTCCAAACCTCTTTGAACATCATCATATGTTAGTGCATGATGTAACTATGCATTAAAACTATATTGTCATATTTTTTGAAATTTTGTCAAAATCGATGTGTTAACCCCTACAAAAATATTGAGTTTTTGGTAAATGTTTTATATTCTAAGCATATAATCTTTAGTGTTGTTTTAAAATTTCTAACCACATTATACATTTGTATTAAGGTATTTTATGCTCTTTTTCATGGTATTTGAGAAGATTTATAAATTTTTTATCAATTAATTTAGTAAAACTACATAATATTCCTTAAATCGATGGAATAACCACTATAAAATCACTATTTTCCTGAAAAACAGGACAACAAAGGCTCCAAACCTCTTTGAACATCATCATATGTTAGTGCATGATGTAACTATGCATTAAAACTATATTGTCATATTTTTTGAAATTTTGTCAAAATCGATGTGTTAACCCCTACAAAAATATTGAGTTTTTGGTAAATGTTTTATATTCTAAGCATATAATCTTTAGTGTTGTTTTAAAATTTCTAACCACATTCTACATTTGTATTAAGGTATTTTATGCTCTTTTTAATGGTATATGAGAATATTTATAATTTTGTTATCAATAAATTTAGTAAAACTTCATAATATTCCTTAAATCGATGGAATAACCACTATAAAATCACTATTTTCCTGAAAAAACGGGGACAACAAAGGCTCCAAACCTCTTTGCACATCATCATATGTTATTGCAGGATGCAACTATGCATTAAAACAATATTGTCATATTTTTTGAAATTTTGTCAAAATCTATGTGTTAACCCCTACGAAAATATTGAGTTTTTGGTAAATGTTTTATATTCTAAGCATATAATCTTTAGTGTTGTTTTAAAATTTCTAACCACATTATACATTTGTATTAAGGTATTTTATGCTCTTTTTCATGGTATATGAGAATATTTATAAATTTTTTATCAATTAATTTAGTAAAACTTCATAATATTCCTTAAATCGATGGAATAACCACTATAAAATCACTATTTTCCTGAAAAACGGGGACAACAAAGGCTCCAAACCTCTTTGAACATCATCATATGTTAGTGCATGATGCAACTATGCATTAAAACAATATTGTCATATTTTTTGAAATTTTGTCAAAATCTATGTGTTAACCCCTACAAAAATATTGAGTTTTTGGTAAATATTTTATATACTAAGCATATAATCTTTAGTGTTGTTTTAAAATTCTAACCACATTCTACATTTGTATTAAGGTATTTTAAGCTCTTTTTCATGGTATATGGGAATCTTTATAATTTTTTTATCAGTTAATTTATTAAAACTTCATAATATTCTCTAAATCGATGGAATAACCTTTATAAAATCATTATTTTCCTTAAAAACCTAGAAAACAAAGGCTCCAAATTTCTTTGAACATCATCACATGTTAGTGCAGGATGCAACTATGCATTAAAACAATATTATCATATTTTTTTAAATTCTCTCAAAATCGATGTGTTAACCTCTACAAAAATATTGAGTTTTTGGTAAATGTTTTTTATTCTAAGCATATAATCTTTGGTGTTGTTTTAAAATTTCTAACCACATTATACATTTGTATTAAGGTATTTTATGCTCTTTTTCATGGTATATGGGAATCTTTATAATTTTTTTATCAGTTAATTTAGTAAAACTTCATAATATTCCCTAAATCGATGGAATAACCACTATAAAATCACTATTTTCCTGAAAAACGGGGACAACAAAGGCTCCAAACCTCTTTGAACATCATCATATGTTAGTGCAGGATGCAACTATGCATTAAAACAATATTGTCATGTTTTTTGAACTTTTGTCAAAATCTATGAGTTAACCCATACGAAAATATTGACTTTTTGTTAAATGTTTTATATTCTAAGCATATAATCTTTCGTGTTGTTTTAAAATTTCTAACCAAATTCTACATTTGTATTAAGGTATTTTATGCTCTTTTTCATGGTATATGAGAATATTTATAAATTGTTTTATCAATAAATTTAGTAAAACATCATAATATTCATTAAATCGATGGAATAACCACTATAAAATCACTATTTTCTGGAAAACGGGGACAACAAAGGCTCCAAACCTCTTTGAACATCATCATATATTAGTGCATGATGCAACTATGCATTAAAACAATATTGTCATATTGTTTGAAATTTTGTCAAAATCTATGTGTTAACCCCCTACAAAAATATTGAGTTTTTGGTAAATGTTTTATATACTAAGCATATAATCTTTGGTGTTGTTTTAAAATTTCTAACCACATTCTACATTTGTATTAAGGTACTTTAAGCTTTTTTCATGGTATATGAGAATCGTTATAATTCTTTTATCAATTAATTTAGTAAAACTTCATAATATTTAATAAATTAATGGATCAACCACTATAAGATCACTATTTTCCTGAAAAACGGGGACAACAAAGGCTACAAACCTCTTTGACTGTTATCATATATTAGTGCATATGCAGCTATGAATTAAAACAATATTGTCATATTTTTTTAAATTTTCTCAAAATCGATGTGTTTTTGGTAAATGTGTTATATTCTAAGCATATAATCTTTAGTGTTGTTTTAAAATTTCTATCCACATTCTACATTTGTATTAAGGTATTTTATGTTCTTTTTCATGGTATATGGGAATCTTTATAATTTTTTTATCTGTTAATTTAGTAAAACTTCATAATATTCCCTAAATCGATGCAATAACCACTATAAAATCATTATTTTCCTTAAAAACATGGAAAACAAAGGCTCCAAACCTCTTTGAACATCATCATATGTTACTGCAGGACGCAACTATGCATTAAAACAATATTGTCATGTTTTTTGAACTTTTGTTTAAATCAATGTATTAACCCCTACGAAAATATTGAGTTTTTGTTAAAAGTTTTATATTCTAAGCATATAATCTTTAGTGTTGTTTTAAAATTTCTTACAACATTCTACATTTGTATTAAGGTATTTTATGCTCCTTTTCATGGTATTTGAGAAGATTTATAAATTTTTTATCAATTAATTTAGTAAAACTTCTTAATATTCCCTAAATCGATGGGATAACCACTATAACATCACTATTTTCCTGAAAAACGGGGACAACAAAGGCTCCAAACCTCTTTGAACATCATCATATGTTAGTGCATGATGCAACTATGCATTAAAACAATATTGTCATATTTTTTGAAATTTTATCAAAATCTATGTGTTAACCCCTACAAAAATATTGAGTTTTTGGTAATTATTTTATATACTAAGCATATAATCTTTAGTGTTGTTTTAAAATTTCTAACCACATTCTACATTTGTATTAAGGTATTTTAAGCTTTTTTCATGGTATATGGGAATCGTTATAATTCTTTTATCAATAATTTAGTAAAACTTCATAATATTTCATGAATCGATGGAAAACCACTATAAGATCACTATTTTCCTGAAAAACGGAGACAACAAAGGCTACAAACCTCTTTGACCATTATCATATATTAGTGCATGATGCAGCTATGCATTAAAACAATATTGTCATATTTGTTTAAATTTTCTCTTTTTCATGGTATATGAGAATATTTATAAATTGTTTATCAATAAATTTAGTAAAACATCATAATAATCATTAAATCGATGGAATAACCACTATAAAATCACTATTTTCCTGGAAAACGGGGACAACAAAGGCTCCAAACCTCTTTGAACATCATCATATATTAGTGCATGATGCAACTATGCATTAACCCCCTACAAAAATATTGAGTTTTTGATAAATGTTTTAATACTAAGCATATATATCTTTAGTGTTGTTTTGAAATTTCTAACCACATTCTACATTTGTATTAAGGTATTTAGCTTTTTTCATTTTTTCATGGTATATGGGAATCGTTATAATTCTTTTATCAATTAATTTAGTAAAACTTCATAATATTTCATAAATCAATGGATCAACCACTATAGATCACTATTTTCCTGAAAAACAGGGACAACAGACAAGACTACAAACCTCTTTGACTGTTATCATATATTAGTGCATATGCAGCTATGCATTAAAACAATATTGTCATATTTTTTAATTTTCTCAAAATCGTTTGTTTTTTGGTAAATGTTTTATATTCTAAGCATATAATCTTTAATGTTGTTTTAAAATTTCAATCCACATTCTACATTTGTATTAAGGTATTTTATGCTCTTTTTCATGGTATATGGGAATCTTTATAATTTTTTTATCTGTTAATTTAGTAAAACTTCATAATATTCCCTAAATCGATGCAATAACCACTACAAAATCATTATTTTCCTTAAAAACGTGGAAAACAAAGGCTCCAAACCTCTTTGAACATCATCATATGTTACTGCAGGATGCAACTATGCATTAAAATAATATTGTCATGTTTTTTGAACTTTTGTTTAAATCTATGTGTTAACCCCTACGAAAATATTGAGTTTTTGTTAAATGTTTTATATTCTAAGCATATAATCTTTAGTGTTGTTTTAAAATTTCTAACCACATTCTACATTTGTATTAAGGTATTTTATGCTCTTTTTCATGGTATATGAGAATATTTATAATTTTTTTATCAATTAATTTAGTAAAACTTCATAATATTCCTTAAATCGATGGAATAACCACTATAAAATCCCTATTTTCCTGAAAAACGGGGACAACAAATGCTCCAAACCTCTTTGAACATCATCATATGTTAGTGCAGGATGCAACTATGCATTAAAACAATATTGTCATATTTTTTGAAATTTTGTCAAAATCTATGTGTTAACCCCTACAAAAATATTGAGTTTTTGGTAAATGTTTTATATACTAAGCATATAATCTTTAGTGTTGTTTTAAAATTTCTAACCACATTCTATATTTGTATTAAGGTATTTTATGCTTTTTTCATGGTATATGGGAATCATTATAAGTTTTTTATCAATTAATTTAGTAAAACTTCATAATATTCCCTAAATCGATGGGATAACCACTATAAAATCACTATTTTCCTGAAAAACCGGAATAACAAAGGCTCCAAACCTCTTTGAACATCATCATATGTTAGTGTAGGATGAAACTATGCATTAAAACAATATTGTCATGTTTTTTGAACTTTTGTCAAAATCTATGTGTTAACCCATACGAAAATAATGAGTTTTTGTTAAATGTTTTATATTCTAAGCATATAATCTTTAGTGTTGTTTTAAAATTTCTAACCATATTCTACATTTGTATTAAGGTATTTTATGCTCTTTTTCATGGTATATGAGAATATTTATAATTTTTTTATCAATTAATTTAGTAAAACTTCATAATATTCTTTAAATCGATGGAATAACCACTATAAAATCACTATTTTCCTGGAAAATGGGGACAACAAAGGCTCCAAACCTCTTTGAACATCATCATATGTTAGTGCATGATGCAACTATGCATTAAAACAATATTGTCATATTTTTGGAAATTTTGTCAAAATATATGTGTTAACCCCTACAAAAATATTGAGTTTTTGGTAAATGTTTTATATACTAAGCATATAATCTTTAGTGTTGTTTTAAAATTTCTAACCACATTCTACATTTGTATTAAGGTATTTTAAGCTTTTTTCATGGTATATGGGAATCGTTATAATTCTTTTATCAATTAATTTAGTAAAACTTCATAATATTTCATAAATCAATGGATATAAGATCACTATTTTCCTGAAAAACGGGGACAACAAAGGCTACAAACCTCTTTGACCGTTTTCATATATTAGTGCATGATGCAGCTATGCATTAAAACAATACTGTCATATTTTTTTTAAATTTTCTCAAAATCGATGTGTTTTTGGTAAATGTTTTATATTCTAAGCATATAATCTTTAATGTTGTTTTAAAATTTCTATCCAAATTCTACATTTGTATTAAGGTATTTTATGCTCTTTTTCATGGTATATGGGAATCTTTATAATTTTTTTATCAGTTAATTTAGTAACACTTCATAATATTCCCTAAATCGATGGAATAACCACTATAAAATCATTATTTTCCTTAAAAACGTGGAAAACAACGGCTCCAAACCTCTTTGAACATCATCATATGTTACTGCAGGATGCAACTATGCATTAAAACAATATTGTCATGTTTTTTGAACTTTTGTTTAAATCTATGTGTTAACCCTTACGAAAATATTGAGTTTTTGTTAAATGTTTTATATTCTAAGCATATAATCTTTAGTGTTGTTTTAAAATTTCTAACCACATTCTACATTTGTATTAAGGTATTTTATGCTCTTTTTCATGGTATATGAGAATATTTGTAATTTTTTTATCAATTAATTTAGTAAAACTTCATAATATTCCTTAAATCGATGGAATAACCACTATAAAATCCCTATTTTCCTGAAAAACGGGGACAACAAATGCTCCAAACCTCTTTGAACATCATCATATGTTAGTGCAGGATGCAACTATGCATTAAGAAAATATTGTCATATTTTTTGAAATTTTGTCAAAATCTATGTGTTAACCCCTACAAAAATATTGAGTTTTTGGTAAATGTTTTATATACTAAGCATATAATCTTTAGTGTTGTTTTAAAATTTCTAACCACATTCTATATTTGTATTAAGGTATTTTATGCTTTTTTCATGGTATATGGGAATCATTATAATTTTTTTATCAATTAATTTAGTAAAACTTCATAATATTCCCTAAATCGATGGGATAACCACTATAAAATCACTATTTTCCTGAAAAACCGGAATAACAAAGGCTCCAAACCTCTTTGAACATCATCATATGTTAGTGTAGGATGCAACTATGCATTAAAACAATATTGTCATGTTTTTTGAACTTTTGTCAAAATCTATGTGTTAACCCATACGAAAATAATGAGTTTTTGTTAAATGTTTTAATATTCTAAGCATATAATCTTTGTGTGTTTTTAAAAATTTCTAACCATATTCTACATTTGTATTAAGGTATTTTATGCTCTTTTTCATGGTATATGAGAATATTTATAATTTTTTTATCAATTAATTTAGTAAAACTTCATAATATTCTTTAAATCGATGGAATAACCACTATAAAATCACTATTTTCCTTGAAAACGGGGACAACAAAGGCTCCAAACCTCTTTGAACATCATCATATGTTAGTGCATGATGCAACTATGCATTAAAACAATATTTTCATATTTTTTGAAATTTTGTCAAAATATATGTGTTAACCCCTACAAAAATATTGAGTTTTTGGTAAATGTTTTATATACTAAGCATATAATCTTTAGTGTTGTTTTAAAATTTCTAACCACATTCTACATTTGTATTAAGGTATTTTAAGCTTTTTTCATGGTATATGGGAATCGTTATAATTCTTTTATCAATTAATTTAGTAAAACTTCATAATATTTCATAAATCAATGGATCCACCACTATAAGATCACTATTTTCCTGAAAAATGGGGACAACAAAGGCTACAAAACTCTTGATGACCGTTTTCATATATTAGTGCATGATGCAGCTATGCATTAAACAATACGTCATATTTTTTTTTTTTTTTAAAATTTATCAAAATCGATGTGTTTTTTGGTAAATGTTTTATATTCTAAGCATATAATCTTTAATGTTGTTTTAAAATTTCTACCAATTCTACATTTGTATTAAGGTATTTTAGCTCTTTTTCATGGTATATGGGAATCTTTATAATTTTTTATCAGTTAATTTAGTAACACTTCATAATATTCCCTAAATCGATGGAATAACCCACTATAAAATCATTATTTTCCTTAAGAACCGTGGAAAACAACGGCTTCAAAACCTCTTTGAACATCATCATATGTTACTGCAGGATGCAACTATGCATTAAACAATATTGTCATGTTTTTTGAACTTTTGTTTAATCTATGTGTTAACCCTTACGAAAAATATTGAGTTTTTGTTAAATGTTTTATATTCTAAGCATATAATCTTTAGTGTTGTTTTAAAATTTCTAACCACATTCTACATTTGTATTAAGGTATTTTATGCTCTTTTTCATGGTATATGAGAATATTTATAATTTTTTTATCAATTAATTTAGTAAAACTTCATAATATTCCTTAAATCGATGGAATAACCACTATAAAATCCCTATTTTCCTGAAAAACGGGGACAACAAATGCTCCAAACCTCTTTGAACATCATCATATGCTAGTGCAGGATGCAACTATGCATTAAGACAATATTGTCATATTTTTTGAAATTTTGTCAAAATCTATGTGTTAACCCCTACAAAAATATTGAGTTTTTGGTAAATGTTTTATATACTAAGCATATAATCTTTAGTGTTGTTTTAAAATTTCTAACCACATTCTATATTTGTATTAAGGTATTTTATGCTTTTTTCATGGTATATGGGAATCATTATAATTTTTTTATCAATTAATTTAGTAAAACTTCATAATATTCCCTAAATCGATGGAATAACCACTATAAAATCATCATTTTCCTTAAAAACCTGGAAAACAAAGGCTCCAAATTTCTTTGAACATCATCACATGTTAGTGCAGGATGCAACTATGCATTAAAACAATATTATCATATTTTTTTACATTCTCTCAAAATCGATGTGTTAACCCTCTACAAAAATATTGAGTTTTTGGTAAATGTTTTTTATTCTACGCATATAATCTTTGGTGTTGTTTTAAAATTTCTAACCACATTATACATTTGTATTAAGGTATTTTATGCACTTTTTCATGGATATGGGAATCTTTATAATTTTTTTATCAGTTAATTTAGCAAAACTTCATAATATTCCCTAAATCGATGGAATAAACCACTATAAAATCACTATTTTCCTGAAAAACGGGGACAACAAAGGCTCCAAACCTCTTTGAACATCATCATATGTTAGTGCAGGATGCAACTATGCATTAAAACAATATTGTCATGTTTTTGAACTTTTGTCAAAATCTATGTGTTAACCCATACGAAAATATTGAGTTTTTTGTTAAATGTTTTATATTCTAAGCAATAATCTTTAGTGTTGTTTTAAAATTTCTAACCATATTCTACATTTGTATTAAGGTATTTATGCTCTTTTCATGGTATATGAGAATATTTATAAATTTTTTTATCAATAAATTTAGTAAACATCATAATAATCATTAAATCGATGGAATAACCACTATAAAATCACTATTTTCCTGGAAAACGGGGACAACAAAGGCTCCAACCTCTTTGAACACATCATCATATATTAGTGCATGATGCAACTATGCATTAAAACAATATTGTCATATTTTTTGAAATTTTGTCAAAATCTATGTGTTAAACCCCTACAAAAATATTGAGTTTTTGATAAATGTTTTATATACTAAGCATATAATCTTTAGTGTTGTTTTAAAATTTCTAACCACATTCTACATTTGTATTAAGGTATTTTAAGCTTTTTTCATGGTATATGGGAATCGTTATAATTCTTTTATCAATTAATTTAATAAAACTTCATAATATTTCATAAATCAATGGATCAACCACTATAAGATCACTATTTTCCTGAAAAACAGGGACAACAAAGGCTACAAACCTCTTTGACTGTTATCATATATTAGTGCATATGCAGCTATGCATTAAAAACAATATTGTCATATTTTTTTTAAATTTTCTCAAAATCGATGTGTTTTTGGTAATTGTTTTTATATTCTAAGCATATAATCTTTAGTGTGTTTTTAAAATTTCTATCCACATTCTACATTTGTATTAAGGTATTTTATGCTCTTTTCATGGTATATGGGAATCTTTATAATTTTTTTATCAGTTAATTTAGTAAAACTTCATAATATTCCCTAAATCGATGCAATAACCACTATAAAATCATTATTTTCCTTAAAAACGTGGAAAACAAAGGCTCCAAACCTCTTTGAACATCATCATATGTTACTGCAGGATGCAACTATGCATTAAAACAATATTGTCATGTTTTTTGAACTTTTGTTTAAATCTATGTGTTAACCCCTACGAAAATATTGAGTTTTTGTTAAATGTTTTATATTCTAAGCATATAATCTTTAGTGTTGTTTTAAAATTTCTAACCACATTCTACATTTGTATTAAGGTATTTTATGCTCTTTTTCATGGTATATGAGAATATTCATAATTTTTTTATCAATTAATTTAATAAAACTTCATAATATTCCTTAAATCGATGGAATAACCACTATAAAATCCCTATTTTCCTGAAAACCGGGGACACCAAAGGCTCCAAACCTCTTTGAACATCATCATATGTTAGTGCAGGATGCAACTATGCATTAAAACAATATTGTCATATTTTTTGAAATTTTGTCAAAATCTATGTGTTAACTACAAAAATATTGACTTTTTGGTAAATGTTTTATATACTAAGCATATAATCTTTAGTGTTGTTTTAAAATTTATAACCACATTCTATATTTGTATTAAGGTATTTTAAGCTTTTTTCATGGTGTATGGGAATCGTTATAATTCTTTTATCAATTAATTTAGTAAAACTTCATAATATTCCCTAAATCGATGGGATAACCACTATAAAATTACTATTTTTCTGAAAAACGGGAATAACAAAGGCTCAAAATTTTTGAAAATCAAAGGCTCCAAATGAACATTTATTGAAGGATGCAACTATGCATTAAAACAATATTGTCATATTTTTTGAAATTTTATCAAAATCTATGTGTTAACCCCTACAAAAATATTGAGTTTTTGGTAATTATTTTATATACTAAGCATATAATCTTTAGGGTTGTTTTAAAATTTCTAACCACATTCTACATTTGTGTTAATGTATTTTAAGCTCATTTTCATGGTATATGGGAATCTTTATAATTTTTTTTTATCAATTAATTTAGTAAAACTTCAGAATATTCCCTAATCGATGGAATAACCACTATAAAATCATTATTTTCCTTAAAAACGGGGACAACAAAGTCTCAAAACCTCTTTAACATCATCATATGTTAGTGCAGGATGCAACTATGCATTTAAACAATATTATAATATTTTTTTAAATTTTCTCAAAATCGATGTGTTAACCCCTTACAAAAATATTGACTTTTTGGTAAATGTTATATATTCTAAGCATATAATCTTTAGTGTTGTTTTAAAATTTCTAACCACATTCTACATTTGTATTAAGGTATTTTATGCTCTTTTCATGGTATATGAGAATATTTATAATTTTTTTATCAATTAATTTAGTAAAACTTCATAATATTCCTTAAATCGATGGAATAACCACTATAAAATCACTATTTTCCTGAAAAACGGGGACAACAAAGGCTCCAAACTTCTTTAAACATCATCAGATGTTAGTGCACTATGCAACTATGCATTAAAACAATTTTGTCATATTTTTTGAAATTTTGTCAAAATCTATGTGTTAACCCCTACGAAAATATTGAGTTTTTGGTAAATGTTTTATATTCTCAGCATATAATCTTTAGTGTTGTTTTAAAATTCCTAACCACATTCTACGTTTGTATTAACGTATTTTATGCTCTTTTTCATGGTATATGAGAATATTTATAATTTTTTTTATCAATTAATTTAGTAAAACTTCATAATATTCCCTAAATCGATGCAATAACCACTATAAAATCACTATTTTCCAGAAAAACGAGGACAACAAAGGCTCCAAACCTCTTTGAACATCATCATATGCTAGTGCAGGATGCAACTATGCATTAAATTAATAATATCATATTTTTAAAAATTTTCTCAAAATCGATGTGTTAACCCCTACAAAAATATTTTGTTCTTGGTAAATGTTTTATATTCTAAGCATATAATCTTTGTTGTTGTTTTAAAATTTCTAACAACATTCTACATTTGTATTAAGGTATTTTATGCTTTTTTTCATGGAATATGGGAATCTTTATAATTTTTTTATCAGTTAATTTAGTAAAACTTCATAATATTCCCTAAATCGATGGAATAACCACTATAAAATCACTATTTTCCTGAAAAACGGGGACAACAAAGGCTCCAAACCTCTTTGAACATCATCATATGTTAGTAGTGCATGATGCAACTATGCATTAAAACAATATTGTCATATTTTTTGAAATTTTGTCAAAATCTATGTGTTTACCCCCCTACAAAAATAGTGAGTTTTTGGTAAATGTTTTATATTCTAAGCATATAAATCTTTCGGGTTGTTTTAAAAATTCTAACCACATTCTATATTTGTATTAAGGTATTTAAGCTTTTTTCATGGTATATGGGAATCGTTATAATTCTTTTAATCAATTAATTTAGTAAAACTTCATAATATTCCCTAAATCGATGGGATAACCACTATAAAATTACTATTTTTTTCTGAAAAAAAAAAAAACGGGGAATAACAAAGGCTCCAAACCTCTTTGACATCATCATAAATGTAGTGAAGGATGCACTATGCATTAAAAACATATTGTCATATTTTTTTTGAAATTTTATCAAATCTATGTGTTTCCCCTACAAAAATATTGAGTTTTTGGATGATTTATATACTAAGCATATAATCTTTAGTGTTGTTTTAAAATTTCTAACCACATTCTACATTTGTGTTAATGTATGTTTAATAAGCTCTTTTCATGGAAAAATGGGAAATCTTTATAATTTTTTTTTTTTATCATTAATTTAGTAAAACTTCAAGAATAATTCCCTAATCGATGGAATAACCACTATAAAAATCATATTTTCCTTTAAAACGGGGACAACAAAGTCTCAAAACCTCTTTAACATCATCATATGTTTAGTGCAGATGCCAAACTATGCATTTAAAACAATATTAAATAATATTTTTTTTTAATTTTCTCAAAAAAATCGATGTGTTAACCCCTTACAAAAATATTGACTTTTTGGTAATGTATATATTCTAAGCATAATCTTTAAGTGTTGTTTTAAAATTTCTAACCACATTCTACATTTGTATTAAGTAATTTATGCTCTTTTTCATGGTAATGAGAATATTTATAAGTTTTTTATCATCAATTAATTTAGTAAAACTTCATAATAATTCCCTTAAATCGATGGAATAAACCACTATAAAGCACTATTGTTCCTGTTTCCTTTCCTGAACGGGGACAACAAAGGCTCCAAACTTCTTTGAAACATCATCAAATGTTAGTGCACGATGCAATATGGCATTAAAAACATTTTTGTCATATTTTTTGAAATGTGTGGTCAAATCTAGGTGTTAACCCCTACGAAAATATTGAGTTTTTGGTAAAATGTTTTATATTCTCAGCATATAATCTTTAGTTTGTTTTAAATTCCTAACACATTCTACGGTTGGATTAACGTATTTTATTATGCTCTTTTTTCATGGTAAGAAATATTTAAATTTTTTTTATCAATTAATTTAGTAAAACTGTCATAATAAGTCCCTAAATCCGATGCAATAACACACGAATTAAAAGCAACTATGTTCCAGAAAAAAAAAATCGATGACAACATAAGGATCCAAACCTCTTTGAACATCACCATAATATGCTATTGAAATATAACTATGTAATTTAAATTAATAAAAACATATTTTGAAAAAAAAGTTTCCTCAAATCTATGTGTTAAACCAGCTAAAAAAAATATTTTGTTTCTTGGTAAATCATTTTATTATAAATTCCGAAGCAGAATAATCTTTGTTGTTGTTTAAAAGTTCATAACAACTTCTACATTGTGTATTAAGGTATTTTAGCTTTTTT